>NC_050533.1:9211292-9231920 GCF_002922805.2 Oryzias melastigma
TTGTTAAGCAACAGTAGCTTTGGGAACCTTTAACAGAAAAACAGGCGCACCAAGCGAGGCTTCAGTAATGGCTATGGTCCGTTCATCCCATCCTTTCGACTTAAAAAAATAAAAAGTAAAAACAGAAATAAAAAAGGAATATTTAGGCAGCAACGTTGGTCTTTAAAGTTATTACAATTCTGCTTTTTAACAAAGCACAAACTAAAATCATCATTAAAAATGAGATTATTTCAGGGCCAAAAGCATTTTCTGGGATGAGATGGGTGATTTATGAAAGCAGAAAAGCTTCTCTTAAACAAACGGAGTCCAACTTTTCCTGGCAAAGTCTCCCACCCTTCGATTTGTTCAAGGCTATCAGCTCGCTTTCATAGCTTTCCCCGTTTTTTTCGTTCGTCAATTCCAGGACGCAGCCTTGTTCTTTCAGCGAGGATTATTGGGAATTCACTGACTTCTTATTTTCAGTTTCTCAGGTTCCACATCAGGCCACAGAGAAGGAACTCGGGAGAAGGCAGGAGACCTGGTTTGTCAGGAACGTCTAAACGTGATACCACCCCCCCTCCTCTGCTTGTGATGTAATGATGGACAGAGAAACGCAAAGAAGGGGGGGAAAGGGCAGATGGGTCTCGCAACAACTGGTCAAACCTCGGTAATGAGAGCTGACGCAATTGACCAGGCTTAGGTTGCCATGGCAACCCACTTGGATTTCCACAGCTGGACTCTCTGGAAAGTCCGTTCATCCGTCCATCATTCCTTTGGGTCTTGTACGCAGACGCAAGTCTGTGGCTTGTTATCGCTCTGTTGCTACCAGCGGTTGATGATCTGGCTCATGTAGTCCTCGGTGGGGAGCCTGCTGCCCGCCTCCTCTGTTCTTCCTCCCTCCTCGCCTTCCTCCCGCCCCTCCTTCCCCCCCTCGCTGTCCTCCGACGTTGGCACCATGCTCTGCTGGCTGCGGGAGGGCCACAGGTTGACGCCCAGGCCCAGACCCTGGTGGCTCTGCTGCATGTGGCTCTTGAAGCGCTGCTGCCGCCTCTCCTGCTGCCGGGTGAACTGGTAGCGCTGCTGGAAAAGGTCCCTGGCGTAGTCGTAGAGCTCCATGTCCAGCTCGTTCAGCTCCTCGATGCGCTGGATCTGTCCAAGTTTAAACAGAAGGGGGCATTGAAATGAGACAAAATAAAGAAGAAACAAACCCTTGACAAAAACAACTGGAGAGAAAAGATTTTAAGGTTTTAAGGTATAATCTTTCACTTTAATAAAAATCTAATTTTTTGGTGTTTTTGACATGTTCTTGTGGCATTTTTTGTGAGAAAAATAAAGTTTAAATTGCATTTCTGTGCATTTCTTTATTGAAATTGTTGTGACTTAGTAGCAGACGAAAAAACACTGTTTAAAAAAGAGCTTATTCATGACAGAAAATAAGCTTTCTGCTCCGCTCCATTTGGATCCACTTATAGACGACTACGTCTTTGGCAATGCTACGTTGGGGGTTTGAAGGGCTGTAAGCTAGACCACAAATGGTTACTTAAACATATTTCCTTAAGAGGATTTGGAAAATGTATGCCTGTGAGTATATAAATATGTTTATTAACAACACAATGTATGCTTAGGTTGTTTAGGTCTAGCTTGATGCTATAGGTTAGCATCAAGCTAGCGAACTTTAGCACTGTGTTAGATCTCTCTTTACTTTAATGGATCGATTATTGATCTATTAAGCTAAGATTGATTAATCGATTTCATCAACCCAGCACTAGCATGAGGGTTAAAATAGATCAAACTGAAAACGTAGCTTTCCTGCTGATTATTCCCCTCTTCTGGTTCTCAAAACAATCCAAAGTAACGATCAGATGAATTCTTTCTCATTACAGAGCGAGGCTTCATATTACTAATGCAGTTTTGACAAAGAAGCTCCTAATGAGTTTGCCTGTTTTTGTGTCAGACACATGTGAGGATGGATTAACCAGTAATTACCTCCTGCATCATGTATGTAATTTTCCTTTCACATTGGGTAATATAAACTAGCACACACTTTCTTAAGACAAAAAACTCTTAATTTTGAAAAGTTTTATTGAATATCTAATGATTCTGAGGAATTTTTACATTTTTAAAAAACTCCATGACATTAAAAGCTGTTTTACATGAGCTATTTTCATAGAAGTGAGAGTAGAATTGAATGTACTGCAATGCGATGACAAGCAAAAAGCCTTTAAAAGCTAAACGAGCTGAAATTCTGCCCAAACTGCAGCTTAACAGCAATCTGCTGCAAGCAAAATTGTTCAGATGATTAGACAATGACATGGGGGACATTATCAGATATCACAATGGTTAAATATAATTTGCTTGATAAATTGATTCCCCTCTTAAGCGTTTATGTGGAAACAACAGCTGCTGCGGTCACGCTACAAAGCCTGGAAAGACGCTCATCACTTGGCACGATCCTAAAATAGGAATACCGAACCCAAAACAAAACTTCTATATTAAAACAAGCCATCTGAGCTTAGAATTAAAGAAAAAGAAATACAAAAAATACTCAGAAGCAACCATAAAAAAGGAAAAAAACGAAGTGTTTCTGTTTTATAAAGAACATGAGGTTGCCTGTCCTTGATTGTGGACAAAACAAAACCACAATGCTGCTAACTGCTGGCAGAGCAGAGGCACAGAAATGCATGAAAAGAGATGGAACGGACAGATTAGAACGCTAGAGACAACAGAAAAGCATTTTGCATTTGCTCGAGTGACGCAGCTGGCTTTATTGGAGTGCAGAGCTGCAGTGAGGGAATCCAGCAGGATGAGGGAAATGTGTTTAATTAGGAGAATCCCTTTGAAATCCGCAGCCGAGTGCTGGGTAGTATTTGTGTGCGACAACAGAAGGAAGAGACATGATGTGTGGAGGCTAATAAGAGATTGTGATCGGCAGCAGGAGGGACAGCAAGAAGCCAGACAGCTCAAAGGCTTGGACTATCAAAGAGCGCCCATCAGGTCTGTCAGAGACCAGTTTCAATCAGGAAAGACTCACTGGATCTTTGAGCCTGGAGGAGGAGGGACAAACTGAAAAACAGAACCTGAGGGGTTTTTCTTATTTTTAAAGACCTACTCTGAGGAAATTTGTGTTTTTAATATGTTCTTGTGGCATTTCTGTGGCATATTTTAAAGAAAATTGAGCTTAAAATTGCATTTCAGAGTATTTCTTTTTTCAAGTCGTTGGGACTCAGAAACATTTTAAAAAATAGATTAATTGTAGAAGCCAGTCTTTGTTTTAAAGCTACATTTAAGGAACCATTAGTTGTCACTCACCAAAAAATGTGTTCTCCGCATTTGACCGAACCCCTGTGGGAGTGGTGAGATGCAGACACAACGGTCCCACCCCTTTGATGCTGAGTGTCAAGCTGGGGTGGATTGGGTCCCATTTTTAGAGTCTTTGGTATAACTTGGCCTGGATTTGAACTGAGAACATTCAGTCTCAGGGCGGTCACTCCACCACAAGGCCACTGAGCTGGTCTACTCGTCAGATGCTACGGTTGCATATAAAACTGTCACCCCTCGATGGGAAGGCGTCAGCACTGCCCATATTTTTTTTTAATTGTTGGCTTGGTCATGAATGCAAATGGGGGCACTTCGGCGGTGGTCAGTCAGGGGGGAAGATGTTATTACAAAACTGGGCAACAGCTGGGTGGTCACGGGGTGGTGGCAGCTGGATTTTGGGGTTCTTGGAGACCCTCCCATCAGTCAATTATCTCGCTGCTTACTTCCTGCCATCTATCCACCTGTCTGCCACCAGACTGCCACCGGACTGCCACCGGACTGCCACCAGAGTGCCACTGGACAGCCACTGGACTGCCACTAGATTGCCACTGGACTGGCATCATACAACCTCCAAATGTGCCCAGTGGCCACTGCCAGATGTCAAAAAATTGTCCTGTGGCTGTTCAATTTCAACTTTTTCTCAAAACCTTGGCTACTGGCTGATTTTGCTGAAAAACTGGCAGTCAAGTCACAGTGTGGCGGCATTTTGGTATATATGACCGTAGTCTGAGCTGAGATCTGGCTCAAAACTGTATGTCTGGATAGCTACAATAGTGCTCGCCATTTTTGATGCATTAGTAATGTAAGTTGAGGGAGTGAGGAGATTGAAACCATCCACAATTTAGAGGCGAGTTTCTGATTACCTATTGCTGCTCTGCAGAAACTATGTCCTAGAAAAGGACAAGTTTTTTTCTTCATTTTGGGGAAAAAAATGCCATAATTATAATTAAAAGACCGTTGGGAACACTTTTAAAATATCAAAAGATGATCAGAATGGGACTTCAATGTCACAATTTCAAGCAGAAAATTTCTTTGACTTCTTTAAAAAAAACTATTTTAATTTTTGAAATCAGTCTCCAAGACTTCAGGAAGTAAAACTTTCTTTTTGTAATAATACCTCTGCCCACATTTTATCTCCTCTCAGAGCGACTGGTTTTGGTGTGTAAATCAGAAAATGCTGTGCACTGCTGGATTTTTTTTCCCTTTTTTTTGCAGGAAATTGAGCTTAAGAACTTCCACACTGAACAAATCAAAGTGTGAAAAACCTGTTTGAAGCTTCTTTTTTAAAGCACTGCGGCAAAAGAAAAAAAAAATTGATGTTTACTCTTGGTATATCTTCCAGCTTTGAATTTACAAGCTTTTCTCCAAAAAATAATTTCATTTTTTAAGGGGGTCTACATTGATTTTCCCTTCAAGATGTCAATTTGTATTAAAATTTTCAGTAAAATCCAGAAGTAACATATTTTGTGTGCCTTATATGGTGTTGCAGAAAAAAACAAACTATTGGATGAATTTGTGCAAAAACAACAAGTCCGGTATACAGACTCCAGCTGGAAAATAAGTGAAGGGGATTTTATGCAAACTTGGCTTAAATGTGACTTTGCAGAAAATGCTGGTAATTGGTGGGAAAAAAAAATCTGCAGGAGATAAGTGGGATCTGCTGTGATGTGGTTGGCTACCCATTTAACTGCTCGGGTACGGAGTGTTTATAATTGAGTTTGTGTGTCTGAAGTTATTTAAGTTGCTTGAGTAACGGTCTGTGAAGCTTTGATTTATTCCCAGCAGAGGAAAGCAGTGATTCTGTGACTGATTCGTACAGTTTAAATGCCCTGACATTAAAGCCACTCAGTTGGTGTGTTTAGATAAAGAGGGCGAACTTTCAGTGGCTGCAGCGGAGTACTTGAACGCCTCCCTCTGCTCTTTGCCTGAACAACCAGGAGCTGAAGTTCACATAAGTGGAGAAAGTCCATTCTTCTGCAGACTTTAATGGCTTCATGGAAACTAATTATGTAGAGTTATTGTTACTGTTAAATAACGGAATAAAAAGCATATTTCAAGTTAAATTAATGGAGTGCAGCTGAAAACTGGACATAAAATGCAAGTTTTTTAATTTTTTTTTTTTATAATCGAGGTCTTAGATAAGCAGCACTAACCGTGGCGTTGTCCAGGTCCACGCCTGCAGCCCGGGTGCTGTTGTACTGCATAAACGGCCTGATGAAGCGCAACCTGAAGGTGCGCTCAAACAGAAACTGGGTTTTCCTCTGGTACTCTGTCAGACCGAAGAAGGCCATGTCTCGCAGGTTCTTCTTGGCGGACTCCAGGAGGAGCTGGGACCTCTTCTTCTCCGGGACGGTGGACATGTTGTAGCAGCCGACCAGACTCAAGTCTGCCAACATACGAACCTGAGAAACAAGGAGAAATTAAGCAAAAAAATATGGAATATCTTTAGCATTTTTCACAGACAGAATCATAAAGTTCTTTACAAAAAGATGGCATAAAATCAAACAGAGTGGTAGTAAATCCAATGTTAAGAAAGCTTACTAAAAGTTCAAAACATAGGAATACAAGGACTAAAATTAACTGAATAAAAACATGTTGACCTGGGATTTAAAACACTCAGAGTCAATCTCACGCAGTGACAATGGAAGTTCCAAAGACGAGATCTCTAGTCTTAAAACAGGTTTTTGGAGATGCTGAAGATTACGGGGTTAAAAGGTCAGAGATGTATGTTGGGGTTCGACCATGCAAGACTCTAAACACTTTCATTTCAGGCTAAGTGCAGCTAATTCAACTCATTTAGGTGCAGTAAACAAATGTACAAAATTTAAAATACTTTAAATAAACGTATACCTGTGGTTTATGCTTATATAGCGCTTTACTACCTGGACTAAAATCAGGATAATTATAATTAAAAGTGGTAATACTTTTAAAAAAGATAAGAAATGATCAGAGTTGGTCTTTTAAAAGTTCATTAATAAACATATGCAATTAAATTCAAGATGTATATCAAATTATTTCAGATTGGCTCTTACACGTAGTTTGAATAAATAAATGATAGAAAAGCAAAATTACTGAAAATCTCATTGAATCTGCAGCTTTTTAACAAAAAAAAAACTTAAAAATTGCATGTACTAGCAAGAAATTCATAGGAGAGAGCCAAAAATATCGAATTAAGTGTAGAAAAAAGCTTTATAACTATGTTATCATCTTTACATCATTATGTATTTATTATATTATTATATATAGCTTAATTTTCAGTTAATGTTGCAGTAAAAATGACAGATTTTGCCACGACGGATTACAATGAAGGACAGCCTGTCAGCTGATTTGGATTCACAAGAGGACATGTTGAACTTGCTGGTCCTTCAGGATGCATTAAGTTTTGAACACTTGTGTCATATATAAGTCAGGGACCCTGGGTAATTGGACCTTCAGGCTCAGATGGAGATAAGCTGGTGGACACAGTGAGGTGAGAACTATGAGATAGTGAGGAAAAAAAAATCAGGTTTATGGCCAGAAGGCATACTTCTACCAGTGTAAAAGTGTTACTAGAGTATAATCTTTCTTACTTAAGCTATTCAAAACAGGTTTTTATGAGAACCTAGAAAAAAAATGCATTTTTTTAGTTCATTTTTGAGACTATGGTAGTATGATAGGATAATGGATGCCTCTGAAAACTAAGTGTGTCAGCAAACCTGACTGAAACTTATCTCTGTACCTGCCGGTTGTTGGCAAGGTTGTACGGACAGTCCATGAACTGCTGCAGAGTGCACCCCGACCAATCGGACCCCTCGTAGCAGGAGGGCAGCTCCTCCGGGGTCGGAGTCCGTCCATCGCACATGTGCAGCGACGTCTTCCATGTGGCCCCTCGCTGCACGTGCCTCCACTCGCTGAGGTAGCGTGACACGGGGTCTCTTAGCAGGGTGATGTAGTAAAATTTCCTGTTTGGGGGGGCAAAAGGAGGACACAAAAGAAAGGAAGAGAAGATTAAAAATGACTGAAATGAAAAGTTCAAGTGATGTAAATTTAGAGGAGTAATACATGCTAACTCAATCCAATCGAAAGACTTAAGCTCAGGGTTAATTACATTGCAGTTTTGCAAAATCAATAAGTCTGCCCAGATCAAGTTGCTCCATAGAGATGAGAAGTAAAAATTGTAGCAGGGGAAAAAAATGTCTTAACCACATGTAATTCCACTTACAACCATGGGGTGGCAGTATCTGCAATGCTTTACAGACTCAGATCTACATCCTTATGTGTCAAAGCAAAAGACAAAGGTTGTCATACTGTGTGTCCTGTTATATTGGTTTATGAAAAGCAGATCTGTGATGCGCAAATGAGAAAAGAAACACGAGGAGGAGGAGGAGAGGGAACAAAGTTCAGGACACAATATGCCGGAAGAGAAACTGCTGGCACAAGCACATCTGCGCAACTCCACACTGCAAACATCCTTACGTCTCCCGGCTCACAGTAAACATCTTTCCTCACGCTTCACACCCCGCGTATGAGGCCTGGCGCTGACTCATCCCGCCGGCTCCGGCTGTAAAGTAATGGTGCATAGCACAGCTCAATGTTTTCCAAGTGGGAACGCTTGAGCACAAACCTTTTCAGGCCCTCACACTACAACTAATTAATGCAGTCTAATCAATCAACACATCCTCATTAACCCCACACTTACATGTGCGGGCGCATGTGTGACTATGTGATGCCAGCCCACCTGAAAGCTATGATTGCAGCCACACGCAGGCAAAACGTGCTCTGCTGTTTGCAGCATGTCACAGGAATGTTTGCAGAGGGAGGTTTTGTGTGCTGCTGACAGGACTCCACAAAACCGCCGGCTTCGCACAAGCCGGCCTCAAATTCACACACCGTCTCTCTGCTTTCATCGCTAAATCTTTGGCTTCACATGACAAAGCGCGCCCGGAGAGAGCAGAGCGGTTGCTGGGAGGTCGCAAAGCCCAAAGTGTCAAACAAACAGTGGCAGCGCCTGGATAATAAAAAAAAAAAAAGCCAAAGTCCAACCAAATCCAGCATTAGTGAAGGAGATCCCGCACAAACACAAATCCTAAACCAAGCAGCGCCGAGCAGATGCTGTACAGTAAAAGCAAAATTCATCAATAAAGCCGCGGTGGGTGAAGCGCACAAACAGATCCGGGAAGATGAAACGAATCAAGAAGCAGCAGGGGAATCATGGACAATCAGGAGGATAAACCTTCAATCCAGCGGCAGCTGGGAGGTCCCAGGCAACAAACCAAACGCTTCTTCAATCCCGGCGACAGCAGGGGGATCTCAGCCACAAATACAAGTTCCTAAACTCCAAATCCCATCGGTGTTAACCCAAAATCTCTCCCATCACCTCCAATCTTCCCTCGATCTTATTAAAAGCGGGTCGATGGGAAGTCTGCAGGAGACCAGGGTACATTATGGAGATTCCTATGATGACATTATCAGAAGTGTTTGTGTGTGCCCCCGCTGTAAAAATGTGGCTATTAAATCAGTGATGACATTTCCCCTCCTAGCTTCCCCACAGAAAAAATATAATAATAAAAATACAAAAAAAAGAGAAAAGCTAGCAGACTTTTGGGCCTCCGCTGCACAGACTGGAAGGGAGAAAGACAACAAGGAAACAGAAAAAAGGAAGGACTGAGAAGAGGAGGAGGAGAATTTCAATTAGTTTTCTAATACTGTGAAAGCAGTGAGGGCCCCGAGCCCAAGTGATTTATCAAAGTTATGGCTCCAGCTATAATGAAGGCTCAAGCATATTACTTTGTGAAAAAAACAAAACAACAAAAAAAGCACACAAACTCACAGGATGCGTTTCCAACCACACATCAGCGCAAACCCTAATAAATGCTCTCAAGCGGCGTTCCTGCCTGTCGTGACCTCTGGGTCAGGCAGACATTTAGTCTGGCTGCAGACTCAGATCCCCAGGTAATGATGTTCCAACCTGCACGCGAGCCCCCTTCCTCCATCCCTCGCCAGACACCCATCAGCTCACGCAGACGCAGGCCATACTGCTGATGGCTGGAGCGCTTGTAAAATTAACTTCAAAGCTAATGTTAATGTCAGTCAGGCTGTCACTGCACAGATTTAAGATCGTCGTCCTCTGGCTGAGAGTTAAAAAGTGGCGCCCTGAGGGGGCCTCTCAGAGACTCCATCTACCTGCTGTAAAATTTTCACTAAACCTCCAAGAAATAGGAAAAGGCGTACTTAACAGATGCTGGAAAAAAATTTGCATTAATAAGTTCAAAAATGTGCAGGTTGGTTTTTGATTTATTCAGCTCGACTGTCTGCAGGGCATAACGGAGAGACTGAAAGACTGCAGGTGAACAAGTTTTGTCATCATTTTTTGGAATCTTTCTATCCTGGGTCTTGTAACCAAATCTAAAAGTGAAGGTTGAGCGTGCAGCATGACGCCGCCCAGGTGAGAAGGAAAGATGCCGGGAAATCTTTCTTCCATCTTTCCTTTTAAAGATGTTACACCCTCCTTTCCCCATCTATTTGTTTCAAGGTGAAGAGAAAATATTATGCATGACAATTTTTTTTTTCCCTTTTTCAAAACTATAAATACTTAAAAATCTTAGCTTTTTTTAGGATATTTGTGTAAACACCAGCTGCATTATTACAAATATTGTCAGGAAAATGCGATGCAGCTCTGCAAAAAGGGCATCATGTGAGCCTGGTAGGCCTTATCAAGAGGAAACACTTTATGTCTGGTCTGGTTACGCTCTCTGAAGAGCTTGTTTCCTGTGAGCTGCAAATCATCCCTTTTTACTTTCTCTTTAACCCTCAACTTCCCTTCTTTAAATCTTCCTCTTTCTGGCCTTTTCTTTGCCCTCCTCTTCCCTGTATGAGCTCTGTAGTTATTGCCAAACCGGGAACTTTACAGACAATAATCAATTTCGGAGAAAGGTTAGTTTATGTCGTCTAAATGACAAGAAATGGTATATGTGGTTCAGCAAAATATGGTGTATATGTTTTTTTTTTTTTACATATCTTCAAATGTGTATATTCATGTGTATTTTTAAGCTACAGCAGGAAAAAAAATCGATGTACTTTCTGTCTCAAAACTCTCCCTCTTAGTGTTTTTTGTTCTTTTTAAAGACCCATTCCAATTAAAATTGTGTTTTTGGTATTTTTAACATATTCTTGTGGTATTTTTCTGATAATGGAAGACTTATATCGAGAAAATTAAGCCTCAAATTGCATTTCTGAGTATTTCTTTATTCAAATCGTTTTCTTCCAGCCAATACCAATAGTCGATATTTGTCAATACTGATATTTAAGTGTCTACAAAATCACAAAGTTCAGATTTGCTTTTTGTTTCTTTATTAGAAATATTGTACAATCACATTGCACTTGAAATTTTTAACATACAGCAAGAACAACTATCACTTAAAACTTTGAAAATATATCTGAAAACATTCAGACCATTCATTGACTACTAGACATAAGCTATACTAGACAATAGCCATAAGCTTCCCATTGCCAGGGATCTATTAGGAACAGCATGTATCCCTATTAATATATATATATATATATATATATATATGAAAGCAGGTGGAACAACTGACTATGATTTATGACACATAAACAAGTACACATTTCAAATGTAAAGTGTATCTGAAAACAATAATAGTGGATTTTTTCATATCTGACCAATACTGATAAACTCAAATTATGCAAATATTGTCCGATATTGATACTGGCACCAATATATTGCCCATCCCTTTGCTTTGTTTTTGTAATTACACATTTTTCTTGTATCTATAAACTTTAGATCTTTGCTTTAAAACATAAAAACAGTTTGTTTTTAATTTTTGTGATCTTTGCAGCAAAAAATATGACATTTCCCAATTGGAATTTAAGTTTTTTTACACTTTCAGGTTAATTGTTTAATAATTGTGTAATATACGGTAATGAAAAAAAATCAGTTAAAGATGAAATTGAATGAAAATGATGGAGTAAATTGTAAAGTAGCCAAAAAAAGTCTCAAACCACTACAAACATGTCGTCCTAACAAGTAATCTAAGTGTTTCTGCCATTTTTTCTCTGTTATTAGATATTTCAATATCATCGATAAACTGTTCTGCAGATATCCACTTACTGTTTAAAACTGATTCATCCATTTGCATGGACAACTGCTCATGAGGGGGCTAAGACATTTAAAAAACTGTCCTTGTTCCGATGCAATTGATTGTAAGAAGCGACGAGCGTTTGAAGAAATCTCTAAGATAATCTTTTTTGCTTTGCCTTGCCACCCACATCTTAAAATAAGTCACTGCAGCATTCTGCAGTCTTCTGTGAAGTCAGACCTTGATCATTACCCGGTATTCTCCTTTTTATATGCACCTTACTTTCACATTTTGCCGCACTTTCTGGACTAATTTTATTACAAAATTAGAGGGTGAAATTAAGGCCAACTAAAATTCCATGCATAATGCAGGAAATCAACTTAACCGCCGTGTTTGGAGGAGTGTTTACGAACCAGAAACACAACAACTCCCTACACAATGTTCTTCAATATAAATCCCAAGGACTCCAAAAATGAAATAATAGATTAAACGGTCCTGCTCTCAATCCGGTTCTGTCCAGGCTCGGGTGCTAGCCCAGCTGGTTTAAAGGAAACAGCTTTGAGGGCTCATGGGGTTATTTAACAAGAAATGACGCAAAGCCTAGTTCTGTTTTTCCATACTGTAGCTTCCCTAGAAAGAGAGTGTGTCAAGTTCATACCCCGAACATCCCTGACGCTTCTCTCAGAGGGACAGGAGGACAAGTTTGTTCCCCTAACGCTCCTCTGGAGACGCACTGACCAAAAACCTTTCCCATCAGAGAGCGGCGCTGATTCCACTCCCAGGACAGGAATAATGTAAAACAGCCTGTTATTTCTGTTGATCGTTTTACAGAAAAACTTGATAGTCTGAAAGCAGACTCTTGACAGGATGTCATTGTGCATTTTGTGCTTCCTGCTTCACCGCTCGACCCCAAGAATTGGCAACAATCCGTCACACGGCCTGAGTGAGGCGCTCGGTCAGAAAGAGAAGGAAAACAATCGGAAATTAAATTGGTTCTATCGGATCTTTTTACAGGCGGCCAGACCTCCCTCGGGGGGGTTTAGTTCCTTGGGTGTTCAGACCCAGCATGGAAGAATCCAAAGCAAAAACAAGAAGAAAACTGATGTAACTTCTACAAGAAAAACAGTTTTTTTATGTAGAAAAAAAAATGAAGGATCTACAAAATATATAATTTACACATAACAGGATAGAATACATGTATAGATTTACACTAAATGTTTTATGCTTCACTAATATAGGTGTGCCAAAATATTGATATTGCGATATATCGCAAAATTTTGTCCTACGTTTGATTCTTGCTGGGTTCTCACCAATTATTAATCTTTTATTTTCATTTGAAGAGGCTGTTAAACGTTATACGCGTCATCCTTTGATGAGACGTTCCTTTGGAGGTAGATAGGGGGCGCCCATTTTAAGACTGGCTGTCGTCAGCACCAATGTGCCTGGCAGCGACTTGAATTAGTAAATTTTTTTTCTGTTGTTTACAACAATTTTGCGATAATTATTGGCACTGCTGTTCATATTTACTATTGTTATCACTGAATTTTACAGATAATTCCAATTTAATTGGTGCCAGTGCTTGTTAAAGACATAGTATTACTGATATCCACAAAAGTGTCTATTATTTGTTGCACAAAATAAGACAAGTTATGTTGTGTGTTCTTCTATATAATGTGAGTTATTAGAGACGATATTTACCAATTATCGCATTATCATCGATATCGTGAGCCATGTATCGCGTATCGCATCGCATCGTGAGGTATCCAGTGATTCCCAACCCTATTTACTAATATCATTTCCAGTAAAAACGTCTGTTACTGTGGAAAAAACCGGTAGAATGTGATGGAAATGTGTTTTTGTTTCACTTTCTCATTTAGATTTCTCCCTAAAATTACAGAGAAGTTGGTCCAATTCTGACAACTCTGTTCTGCTAAGAAAGTTTTTGCTTGGAGGGTGGGAGTTTGCTCTATCAGGGAATGCTCTGCTGGAGCTGGCAAGCATCTCTACTGTGTATGCTGAGGCACGGAAAAGACCCGTGGAATGTGCTGCCTGAAAAAGCAGAGGAAATCAACCATCACTGTGTGTTTGTCTCCAGTCCTGCGAGCACTCCGAGAGCCAAGCAACATGCCAGAACTTGCAGCACGATAGACTTGCCTCAGAGTCCTTCCTGCTCCCCGACTGCCAAACAAAAAGAGGAACACACCTACATTCAGGCATACCGAAAGCAATTAATCATCAAGTTGTGCGTGACAAAAACATGTCAGGCTTTTTCTAAAGCACAGGCTTCGGGGCATGGACAACCGAACCCAACCGAACATGTGCCTTTTCCATCTCAGATTCTATGAGAATCTGACCTATCGTGCCCCCTCCCCTCCAGGCTTTCCTCTTCCAATCGTCGCACCACGGCTGCCGTTTCATGCAGTGTATCCTGGCAAACGGTGACGCATTGGGACAGACAGAAATAGACGGTTCAGTCTCAGAGAAAGTCTGAAAGGGTTTCTGTCTGGCTGCCCTGGAACTCACTCACTTTGAATTGATCAATAAGAGCATCTGGACTCAGACATCCAGACATACTAATTTATAACCTGAAGATAAAATGCGCATCAGGAATAGATTTGAAAAAGGGAAGCTCATGTTGTGATTACCTCGCAAAAGTTTTTATTTTTTTACTGTTGGTCCTAGACTTTGCAACAAGCTCCCTCTTCAGATCAGACAGGACTCCCCATTCAACCTTTTTTAAAACTTTACTCAAGACCCATATTTTGGATTCTTGAGCTTGAGCGGGTGGACTGAATTTGATCGTGCTGTTGATGTTTTATGCTGGTTTGTTTACCGTCATACTTTCACTCCATTGGCTAGTTTTTCAAGTCCTTTAGGCAACTCCCCCTGTTGCACTTAAACTGCCGATATCATGCAAAAATCAAATTTTTTGAGCTTTTAAGTTTATTATAATGTCAATTCCTTACAAAAAAATAAAATCCAAAGAGGTAATTTACTCCATTCATGGATCTCTGAGCGTTCATGAGCACCAGCACCTCCCAATCTGCAAAAACGAGTGGGCCCTCACATTGTGACATCACAAGTGGGGAACAGCCCCTTCCATGAAGCATCTGTGCTGCCAGCACTGCCCCCAAGCTAACACCTACTTTCTCTGCAAAGCTAGCATTAATCGGCGTTTCATTTTAGCATCAACTTTAAGAATAAGCGGTTTGGATGTCATTTGTTTTTGTGGGTTAAATGGAGACATGCTACCGAGGCGGGCTCTAGGTTGACGTCATGAAATGGGCGGCAAACCAGAAAGACCACTGACCACTCTATCTCTTCGGCAACTTCTAATCGGAAGGTTGCCTGTCAGACCACCAGGAGCAATGTGAGGTTCAGTGCCTTATCCAACAACAAAAAGTGGATGTTAGGGCGGGAATTGAACTTGCAATCCTCCAATCAGAGGTTGACCACTCTATTTCTTCGGCAACTTCTAATCGGAAGGTTGCCTGTCAGACCACCAGGAGCAATGTGAGGTTCAGCGTCCTTGTGGTCTGGCTAGCATATTGGATGACAGCTCTGCCACCATCAGTGTGTGTGAAAGGGACTTGTGACCGTGAATCGCTTTGGGGCTTAATAAAGGCAGAAGAGCGCTATAAAAGAATTTACCACAATGCCACTTTGAATTTTCTTTTCAAACGAACTTGCTGCTACATTGTGTTTTTGTCTGAAACCATTCCTCAGCAGGTTCTGTGGGATGTTCAAACACTTCCTAAATTCCTGCAGGAATTTTGAAGCCGTTCCCAGCTCGTTAGCTTGGCACCATTCCTGAAAATCCACATGAAGGAGAAGAAGAAAAAAAAAGTGACCAATATGAAAAGCATATCTCAAGAAGCCTTTTCTGCAGTGCCCAGAAAGAGTTTACAGAGGCAAATCTTAATATTTAAGCAACAGACCTTGAATTGAACCAGATCAATGCATATTTAGCACTCAGCACACGACTTTTGTTCATATTTGGGTGGTAATCACCGCAAGGCTTTCCCCCTGTCATTATGCCACCTCAGATTTGCCAACTGATCGTCATGCATTCCCAATCCCCCCCAAATCTACTTTCAAAACTGACTATTCATTTACTGCCAAATATGCACCTCTTGACAGACGCCTGTGGAATGGAGTAATCAATGTCGCTCTGTGGCTTTATTGTTGCAGCTGATTGGTGTACTGCATGCAATCTCCAAAATTGGATCAATCAATGACTTTACAGTGAATTCAGTCATTTTTCACAAGTAGGTGTTGATGGTTAGACAAAACCAGAAAATTCAAGACCTCCTCATCTGGCTGCTTTGATAAAAAAAAGAAAAAATAAATAAATACCACATTTGCTAATAGTGAAAATATTGACTGCTGTGCTACAATTGCGAAACACCATCTAGACAGAATTCTTAGCTCATGTCAAGAGAAATAGCATAACAAATAAATTACATCAATAATTTATCAGGTCTTATTAGACCAAATGCCAAATAGAGGCTTTTTAAGTTCTAAAAATTACAACATTTTAAAAAGATTTCAAAATTTACATAAACGGAACAATTTGATAGCAGCAATGACCCCAACTATAAAATAACTTAGAACAGCACTTTGAGCACTTATGTGGTAAAAGGCAATCAAAGACTCTTGTTCATATCGACACAGACAAACAGACCTTTTTCAAATAATAACACAAAAACCACTCATATATTTAGCTTATTGTGCTTTTGCATAGTGCTTAGGGGAAATGCACCACCAAAAATCTCACTTTCCTACAATAGCTGTTTTTGTAAAGGTGGTATTGTTAAACAAACATGGACTACAAGGTTTAGTCTGAACCAGAGTTCAGACCAAACATACGTTTTCTAAACAGATAATCAGAGGGTAAAAAAAGAAACTAGTGTGGACCAAACAGTCAAGTGTGAAAGCTAGAAATAATCAACCTGGAAGCAACAAATGTAAAAGAATTAAAAAAAAAATATTGATCTCAATGCAAGACATTCAAAAAACACACTTGAAGTTGTGTTTTGATCATTGCCAAAGGAGTGTATGAAGACTAATTTATTTTAGTGCAAAAGCTTCATGCGGTTTAGCATTAACAGCATTTTCTCTATATCACAAGACAAAAAGGAAGAATGCCTCTAATGGAAACCACAGCTCTCAGAGAAAAAAGAAAAACAACAGCTCAGGGAGAAAAAAAACAGAAATGGAGAGTAGACGAGACGGAGAAGGAGGAAGGAATCCCCCTGAGTGCAAAGTTATGTTCAGAAGGAATGTACAGCCGCCTGTTGTCTCATGTAACTTCACTGGCAACAACCCAGACAACTCTCTGACACACAGACTGAGAGTAGGTGGGAAGATGATGGCTGAAAGGGGAGGACGGGGAAGGGTTGCGCAAGAAATCGCCCATCATTTTATATGAATTTATAGGTTGGAATGGAGTTTGCTGAAAGGAGCCGGAAAATGTTGTGACATGAGATGGATCACCACTTGACAAGCATTTTTCAGCTGTCAGAGAATTTGCTGTTAGGTTTTTTTTTGCAAAAATGGGAAGACAGCCTTTTGATAGCAACATAGAGAGACCATTAATAATGAAAGATGGAATCAGCTGGTGTTAAAATACTGTATAAATATCTTACTGAATAGTTATAACAATTCAGAAAAGCTTCAGAGGTAAAAACCTACAAAAAGACATTAAAATATTTAAAGTCCCATCCAAAAAAATCTTTTGATCTATTTTTTGTTTGCTCTCTTAATTTGAATAAAGATATACTCAAAAATGCAATATTGAGCCTAATTTTCTTTGTATATGTCTTCCATCATGAGAAAAAAGCTTCAAGTACATGTTAAAAACACTATTTGCATTGGAATGGGTCTTTATATTTTATTTTATGAAACCATGTTATGGAACCCCCCAAAAAGACATTGAATTAAAAAAAAAAAAAAAAAAAAAGTTGAGTTAAAACTAACTGGTGCAAACCAGATAATACCTGGTGCACACCAAAAAGTACCCGGTGCACGACAAAAAGTACCCGGTGCACGACAAAAAGTACCCGGTGCACGACAAAAAGTACCCGGTACACGACAAAAAGTACCCGGTACACACCAGAAAGCACCTGGTGCACACCGGATAGTATCTGTTTTTTTTTTAATTAGATTTTTTTTATGTCACTTTCGGGGCTCCGTACTATCAGACAAAGTTTTTGTTTTTCAGAAAAGTATTACCAGAAGGTGCATTTTCTTTGTTTTTTTTTAAGCAGCAGATAAAAAATGACTGTGTTTTCTCTGCCAAGTTTGCATCGAGATTGTCGCCTGCCCCAAAGTAATAAAAAAGCAGATTTTTAACTGAATTTGGTGGGAAAGAAACTCCACCTAAAGTATTAAAAACCGAGTGAGAAAAATTGACTCAGCAACTTTCAGAACTACTGTGCTATTAAAAAAAAACAACAAAACAAAACACAAGAAAGTGCATGCCAAGCTGAGAAAAAAAAACAAACAAAGCCAAATAATCAAAAAAAGCAAGCATGAGCATGAGTAATAAAAACAGTGATCTTTCATAATCATGCTGCTCTTTAGAAGGAAGGAGCTGGAGGTGCAGCTGTTTGCAGAAAGCCCTCCACCCTGCATTATGTTAGGGTGGTTCATGAGAGTTCAAAACAAGCTTTATTAAGCTTTTGCATCCCCGATGTATGGATGTGATGCACACAGCAGCCACACCCAAAACCCACCTCACCAACCCGGCATGTCATGACATAATCCAGGCTGTGCGAGGTGATGTCAGATTACCGTCATGTCACAACAGCTCAGCCTCTGCAGTGACGAAAAATCGAAAGTAACGACGTTGGGAGGGGGAAGGAGGGGGAGAAGAAGAAGAAGGAGGAGACGCGATGCGGAGTCTGGGGGCATTTAAAAGGCTGGGTAACGAGGCTAATGAGCAGACAGGTGGCCCCATTACGGAAGCACACTCATTAACACACTCAAGCACACAAAACCTTCCCTCTGGCTGGGATTAGTGCTTTCCTGGCCGTGTGTTTGTGTGCGTGTGACCCCCCCACCCCCACCCCAACCCTCGGTTTCTCTGTTCATCAGTCATCACATAAGACTGGAGGCAACAGGGCGTCTGCAAGTCGGCATTGTGTACGATTTAAGGTGAGGCCGTGAAATTGGAGAGATGAGGGGGCTTGGGATTGGATCCTCGCCACCTGCCTCGTACGACAACACCTTTCTACACTTAAATAGCACATATGTGTGTGTGAATTCACTATTCAATGAATGTTGCAGAGCTGCTAAAAGTCTAAAGACGGGAGGAAAACACAGCAGCATGCAGACAGGTGATCTCTCTCTTCTGGATCAAAACACTCGAGGAAAGAAATGCCTTTAATTATGCAGACATATAGGTGGAGGTGACACAACGTGTTCATGCAAATAAACACAAAAATAACAGGAAAGCCACGCGAGGGCTCCTATCTCTGCCTTCCTGCAAACTAAAAACAAGAAATTAGAAGAAAAATATCCGGCAGCCGAGGAATCTAGTCAGGAAAGAGACAAGCAAAGATAAACAAAGAGGTAGCGCAGAGAGGAAGAGAGATGATGGACAAATATAACAGCCTGAGGACTTGATGGGAATATCTGCATATCTGTGGAACTCCTATTGATAGTGGCTGTCATTATCTTCTCACAGATGGGGAAGGAAAAGGGAGGGAGCCAAGATGAGGCCAGGAGATGAGGCTGGACTTTAGTGGACGTTAGCGCAACAAAGGACATATTTAGACACGGTGTAGGCAAATAATGTGTAGACACGGGGTCCTCAAAGCCCAATTACTGAATGTTGAACGTCTGTGCCAAGCATACCGCACCTGTTTAGAGGGGGCTTGGGGGCTCACAAGCACTGCATGGAGGAAGGAAGTAACAAGCCAGAAAGAGAAACGAAAAAGGAAAACTCCAAGGGAATTTGAGAATGACAATTTTGACACAATGCCAGCAGGATTTCACAGATGAACACGGCCTTTCTTATCATCGCCAATCGCAGGTAAGATATATGCGAAAGGGCAAATGTGCACCAATCAGGCTAACGAAAACAAGCACAGAAAAATGAAATATAGCGCAGGAAAGCCGGGGAAAGGGGGCTATAATGAAATAATAGGAGCAAAATATTTAGCAACAAGAGAGACAACAGTTTTGGAGACAGAACGGCTCTGTGTTAAGAGTGTGTGCGTGGATCTGTGAGGGAGCGTGTGAGATGGCGGGTGAAAGAAGCCCATTGTCTGGCAGTGTAACTCAAGCTCACAGCTCCAGATTTGCTTCATGAGCTGCGAGGCTGTGGCATCCTTCCTCCCCTCTTCTCCTCTGTCCTGCTTTTAATCTGTCCAGACTGACTGAAGCTTTTGTTAACACTAAAGTTTTACGTTATGGGGTCAAATAAGACAGAGAATTGTTTCTTTACACATAAAGGATAATGTGGTTTAGAATATTTGACAAAATCAGATTTTTAGGCCACTGTTTGTGAGAGGCAGGCGGCACAGTGGTGCAGAGGATAGCACTCTGGCCTCACAGCGAGAAAGGCCCTGGTTCAAATCCTAGGTGGGTCCTTTCTGTGCTGAGTTTGCAGTACAGATTTTTGGGGGGACTCTGACTTTCTTTCACAGCCCCAAAACAGGCTTAATTAAGGATTTTATGTCTGCCACGGACATCAGTAAAGATAAAAAAATCCTTGAAAAAAAATTAAAGACAGCACACTGTCTTGTAGGGTCCAGATGACTCCACTTTGAATTTAAGCATGCCTAGGGTCAAGTGTTGCCAGTGACTTCTTCAGTGTTCAAGAGATAAACAATTTTGGAAGATGGATGAATGAATGTTTGCTAGACACCTGTTGTGATGTAAAAAATTAAAATAATTCAACTAAAATGGTCTTTTCTTGGATATAGGTCATTAATAAAGCTTCCAAATATTTCTTAGCTTTAATTTTTAATTAAGTGTTGTATAAAATGTATCTAAGTTGTTAAAAAAGGACCAATTGTTGCCATTAAAAAAAGTTTCCAAATTTGTCAAAAAGTTAAACAAAATATCTTTTTTGGGTATTTTAAAAAATTCAATTAAGTTAATAACAATTCCTCTTATGTAGCACATAAAGAGAACTTTACATTTGGTCGACTTTTGTAGGAACTTCCTTTACCTGTCTATTTTTTTTTAATCTTTTTTCCTCTTTGGATTTATTTAATATAAAAAAGTGTTGCACATTAAGGAGGTA
>NC_050533.1:9231963-9286778 GCF_002922805.2 Oryzias melastigma
TTCGAAACGGTCAAATCCGGCAGATAAAAAAAGACGGAGAGATGTAAAAGGAGAAGAAAGATAAAGAATTTCCCAGGAGTCCAAAGGAAACCCACTCCTCCGTGTAAGATATGCTAATTAAAAGGCAAAGGGTTGAAATCTGATCCTCCTTAAAAATGAACCCCCACCTGATGAAAAGTTCAAAATAAACCTTATACAAGTTCTCTAAATGCAAAGTGAGATATAAAAGTGAAGAAAAGCACGTTTTTGTTATTTTAAAAAAGTTCACAAAATTTGTAGTTTGTTACTGAAAAATGTATGAATAAAGTTTTGCATAGGCCAGTCAAAGCAACTTCACAGACCGTTTTAGTGACATTTGCCTTAGGCCCTACTAGTTAAGGTTTAACTGCTGTGGATTATAATTGACTTAGTAGTTTCAGTTGTGGTTTAGTGGTAACTTTGATGTTTTCCCAGAAAAATGTACAAGTGACTGTCACAAACATAGAAAAAGTTAACCCTCAAATATCCTCTTCTTTAAATTTATCCTACTTTGGTGTTCAGATTTTTATTACAAAACTTACCAAACAATAATGTGTTTCATGGAGATAATGACAGTTGATCCATTAACTTTCGCCAGAATGCAACTAGTAAAAACAAAGCATGAATCCCTTCTTATTTCATTATTAACGGACCAGAGGCTTTAAACAATCATACACACACACAGTGACCAAAACTGTTTTGGAGTTTTTAATTGTTTATGTGACTCTTCACATGAGATCATACAATAAAACGCACACATCCCAACAAACACACAATCGCGCAGCAGCTGCTAACCCCGAGATTAAGGCCACTGTGACAGACGTGATTTCAGGCTACATCTGCGACGAGGAGAGAAAAGAGAGCAGAACAAACAAACTGAGAGCAACATGCAGCTAGCAAACACCAAGAAGCAAATTGTTACTGACTACTGGAGAGGAAAAAAACAAGAGGAGGTGGGGAGGGGAGAAAAAATAAAACGAGGAAGCGGAAAAGCAGCAGAGCCACGCACCATCTGTTGGGTGTGCATTTTTGACTGAGAATTCAGAGATTCAAAAGGCTGTTAATTCTGGAAAAGAGCCAACAGCGTGGACAGAAGAAAAGACTCGCTATCAAGTAATCTCTTAAGAGATATTGGAAAAAGAAGAAGAGAGATCACAGTTGGTGACCTTTTAAAGCTTCAGCGCTGGAAAGAGAAAGCAGAAAGAGATTTAAAAAAAAAATAAATAAAAACAGATGTGTTTGCATTTGATGCAAGCAGGCTTTTAGTAGAGGAACCTGGCCTTTGGTCATAGCTAAATTGAATTAGATTTCCTTTTAGCCTGCCACAAACAGCCATCCTCTACAAGTGCACAAGTTCCACAACACTCTCAGTCCTGCTTTCCACTCTTGTTCTGTTGCTATTAGGAATGACACCGAAAATAATTGAAAAGCCTGCTCTGTCCGCTTCAAAACTCCAAACCTGCTTCTCCAAAAAAAACGACAGACAGATATAGAAGAGAGTCTGAAAAGAAAACGTAAGGAAGACGGGATGGATTCTTTTCTCGGGCTGAGCTTCTTATTGATATGACAGCTTGATTTTCTGGGTTTTGGTGTGAAGCAGCTTAAGAGGCCACCCCTCTATTATAAGGTCTGTGACATCTAGCCTCTCTTCTGCTTAGCCTGCATATGTGTCTATGCAACTGAAAGCGTGTGCAGCTGGAAGCGCACAAGTTTGTCATCGTGCGTGTGTGTGTGAGAGAGCATCCGTCCCGTGCTGACACTCCCCTGAGTTTCCGATCTCGAGTAAAGGGGAATGCGGAGCAGAGGCAGCTGTCGGCCCGGCAACGCATCTCATGAGCCAAGCGGGATAGACATTTACCAGCATCAACACCCTGACATTTAACACAGCTGAAGACACGCGGGGTGTGAGTTTCAGCTTCACTAAAAATTCATGCACTCTGCTGAGAACCACGCCCTAAAACAATTGGCAGCAGCTCAGAAACATGACAAATGCAAATGCTGATATTTAGAGCCGTCTGGCTGCCCTGCTCGCTGAGTGCAGCCCGTATGTGTTTTGCACTTTTATTCCCTTTGATGGGGAGAATGATAAACTACTTTTTCACACAGAAACTGGCATATTTTTGATGTAGAAGCTGCTTGTTTATTATTCATTGAGCCTGGATTTAATTTCACATTAACTAAGGTTTTGTTTTTCACATTTTTCTCAGTTATGGCTTTTGTTTTTCCTATTAATAAATGACTTCAGCTGCACATGTAATCTGTTTGCTTGATTTGGAAAACATATCACGAACATTTCAACGCTAATAAGGCAGTGCTAAATCAATTTGGAGCTTGGCAGCCACAATTGTGCCACCTGGTTGGATTTGGCAACAAATCCTCTCATTTGCCTTAAAACACTAAAGTGGCATGAGGCAGATTTTCTTCCAGAACTTGAGCTTTTTTTGGTTTGTTTTGACAAATGAAATGGAAAAAAACCAAGAGGAGATAAATATAAATCACTGGTGACTGGTTTATTTTATGATTTAAAGTTAAACATAAACCAAAGGGTCAAAGAACATTTCCTCACAAGAGGCAGTAAAAAAAAAAAAAAAAAAAAAAAGCAGAAGAAGAAAGTTACTTAATGTTACATTTTAAAGACAAACTACGATAAAAGTGGTGTTTTCAGCATTTTTGTCGCATTTTTCTTATGATTGAGGAAATATATATATAGAAATTAATACACAAAACTGCATTTCTGAGTATTTATTTCGTCAAATCATAGTAAAACGGGACCAGATGAAAAAAATGTTTAAAAAATAGCTCATTTGTGAAGTAGAAATTACAATTGGCAGGCCACAAGCTGCATGTTCTCCTGCATTCCGATGCATTCACTTGTAGCTGGATCAATGTACGTCTTCGTTTTCCTCCCCTGTGCTGGTGTCTGGCTAAAAAAATGTACGGCTTGATAGCTTCAATATTGCTCCGCATTTTTGTTGTGCTGCTAATGTTAGCTTAGGAGAGGCGATTTTCAAAATTTCAAATGAACTCTTGCTGCTCTGCAAAGAAAATTACAGATTTTTTTTTTGGCTAAAAACGGATCAATGGATCAAAAGATGATCGAAAAGGGTATTTTTTGTTCACGTAAATTATTAATTATTAGGGGTATAGGAAAAAAATAAATTCTGGTGATACTTATTTGCCGATACTTATGTCAATTTCAAATGCCAACAATTAATCACTTATGGGCGTCCTTCGTAGTTTTGTCTTCAACTTTTTTTTTCTTATACTGAAAAATACTTTTTTTTGTAGAAATCAGTGTGTTGACTGTTCCCTTTAAATACAACCCTTCTTGATTTACCAAAAGAAAAGCACCATAAATTTGGGCAAAAGGAACTTGTATATGAGATACAGCTGAAATTCTTTCAATAAAATGAATTTTACCATTTTATTGATTAATATTCAGCAAGAATTTGTTAAAGTCATACTCTTTAAAAAAAAGTTTAAAATCGTTCAGGTTTAGTCTTGGGATATATTGTGATACATATGGCATTGTTATCGCAATATGTATCGTATCGCCAGTCTCTTGTCAATACACATCCCAACTAATTATTAGGATCTGAAACTTTGCTCGTTTGGAAGAGTTAAAGCTAAAAAAATGGAAATGAAAAAATATAATCAGTTTACAGTGTCTCAATTTACAGTTCTGCTTTGCCAGTTAATGCCAAACAATAAAGGTCTTGCTAAAAGTGCCTCAACATTCTTCTTAAGCTGATGGAAGTTTTGGGATTAAAAAAAAAAAATTAAAGTAGAACAACTGAAATAATGAAAGTTGAAACAGTTCCCTGAAACCCAAAGGGACACTTTAGACATTCAAAACACAAGTTTCTGTAGGTTTTTAAGAGTTTGGTTTACATTGTAATGAGTCATGTGACTTACAGAGGATCTTTATCAATAGAAACAATGTTCATGGAGTAGTATCAGTTTGTGTGAATGTGCGGCGGCACATCCTGCCCACTCCAAAAGTAAAAATACAACATTTTGCATCTTTGGAAGACATCACAGACTGTGTGGGTGGAGGTGGGGGATATGTAATTATATTCATGCACCCTGCCAGTGGAGGCGCACAGCGACAAGCACAATGATGAAAGGGGAGAATCAGGGTGAATCTGAGAGAATCCCGAACAAATCCTTGGATCAAATGTTGCAGCAGGGGGCTGCAACAGGGGAAAATGAGGCTAGAATGAGCGGCGAGGTCACAGATAGAGTTCATTTGTTCATGCTCTGGTTACGAGAGTTTCAAAGGGATAAACTCACAGTAGACCATGTGCCAGGGGAACAATACACTATGTAAATCAGGCTCCTCCATATGGTGACTCAACAGAGCATTCAACACACATACATGGATCTCCAGCGAGGAGCCAAGCACATTCCATCATTTTCATGCTAAATCTACAAAGCCTTGTAGAGGCCAGCTCTGCTCAGTCTGCGTGGAAGAAAAGGGGACGAGGCAAAACAGAATCAGAGAGAATGACAAAAGATGGATAGAGTGAGAACTGAAGGATGCTCAGTAGAGAAAAAAAAAACACAAGAAACTGGCCAATCTTGCTTCTGCTCGTCCCGATTAGCATTTACTTGGATCTGGAGAAAATGGTTTAAAGCCTGGCCCTTATCAGAGCGAGCCTGCAAACCTCCCACACTGGGTCACCGTACAGAAAGCTGTGTCTTTTTACAGTGTCTTCCCACTGCCTATTATCTGCTAATCCACCCACGTCGGTTCATCCCAGTGTAACAAGACATATTACTAGCTGAAAAAACATCCACCTTAAGACGCAAAGGGAAAGCTGGTCGTTCCAAAAGCCTTCAGGACAAGTCTGTTTTATCTGGCCTACGCCACGCCGTCTCGACTGACAACACCGCCCCTCAATAATTTGGACTGTGGACCTGGAATTTTGCAATCCCTCTCTGGAAGAATGGTGATGGACAGAGAGGCTGTAAAGGTCAAAGTTAGATAGACCACAACAGGATTGTAGCAAGATTATACAATGAAAGACAAATGTATCGACGTGACATCAGCTTCACCAATATTGCTCCCCATTTTGTCACTCTGGTAAGGTTTGGTAGGAGTTGTAAGGGGCTGTAAGTTAGCGAGATGATGGGAAGAAGAAAAGACTTACTTCACGTCAATATTCTCACCCACAACCCAGTGGCAAATTTCTGATAACCACTGAGAATGCTTTAACAATAGATCAAAAGATGATTGGAGTGGGACTTTAACCTGCAGTCTGCTGCTTTTGACCATCCAGGGTTTTATACTTGGAAACATTAATCATCTTAAAAAGGAAATAGAGTCATCTAGAAAGGTTGGAGGGAACTGTCCCCGACAGGTTGGGGGTTAAATCCCTTTTAAACTTTTCCCCTTTGATGAGGACCTTCCTTCAGAATTTTGCACAGATGTGTTTGGGGGGTGTGCTGACAGGAAAAAGGTTAAGCATTGGTGGAATGATGATCCTGTGATTTCCCCTGGGGCCACATCTGCCCTCATTGAGCAGGCCGCCCCCTAAAAAGTCTGACATTCCAGGAGAATTCCAGGGGCATTCATCACTCTGTACAAGACCTCTCCCCCCCACATCCCACCTCCCTTTACACACACACACTGTGTGTTCACACGCTGTTTGTACCTCTCCCAACTTGTTTCCACTAAGATCTCTGAAGCCAAGTCCAGAAATGTCCAGAATGTCTGCTGTGAGACTTGCCAGTGCCAAAGCATGATCCCTCCTGCCCTCCCCATGGCTCCGTGGTCATTGTTCATTCCAATTCCAACTTTCACTTCATCTCTTTTCTTTGCCTCAGCAGGGATTTGGAGCTCTCTAATAGAGGCATCTACCATGTCCCACTAACCACGGAAACAGCTGGAGTTTGGATGCATGCAGAGCTCTGCACTTTATGTGTGCGGCGAGGTGTACCGCTCAGCGCGCACGGACGAACATCTGTGCTGCATGCATCCATGGGAAATGATGTTGCAGGAACGTGGCCTGGAATATCTGTCATACGCTGACACATCAACGCGGCCAACTGCATGCACACATAGGCACGCACAGCTGAGGATTGCGAAGACACGGAAGACTCGCCAAACACCGCAAGGGCACTGCTCTTTTTATCATGCACCTTAAATCACCCAGCGTCTAATTGTCCCAGACTTTTTCTGGTCCCTGACAAGCTGCTCCTTGACAACCAGCTCGCTCGTATAAATGACAAATGGTGCCCTCCACCACCGTTGTCATGGGTAACCAGAGCGTTATTCGTGGACTTCCACCCCATTTGGAGATGTTTCTGCAAGGCAGACCACTAAAAGTTTGATAAGGCGAGGATGTGCATGATCTCCATATTTAGCCGCTGGTGCCAGACTGTGATTTAGCACTGCAGGTAGTTTCATAGCCAAGTTAGAAACAGAATGAGTTCGAGGTGTGTGCTGGAATGAAGGCGGCCTACACTAAATTATGCCAAATAGCATGGCAGTCATATCTCCTCTTGCAGATGAAACAATGCATCTCCCCAAACTGTTTTTCATTGAGACAGCAGCATCAAAGCAAGAATAATGGATCTTTGCAGAAACCTTTGCAGGATAGAAGAAGCAACAAAGCTCTGATTGTAATCGCTGGGGCCTCCCCCTTCTATTGTGTATTCATCCTGGATATAATCCTTTTCACATTACCCAGACTTTACTGTAGGCTATTAGATGAACAGAATTACAATTCTACTGTAGTTTCCAGTCTGTTCTATCCCTTTCGATTCCCATGTCCAATCAGCACTTGGCAGCAGAGTAAAGAAACGACGCAGGCTCTCCTAAGAAGTTACAGACAGACACATCAGCGCAACATCCGCCTGTTCACACGCAGAACCCTGTATCAAATATCAAACAATTCAACATCAAAGCACTAAGTATTATTTAGAGTTTGTTTTTTGGCTGGTATTCTAGATTGCAGAACCAGCTGTTGCCAAATCAAGGTCATCCAAAGGGGATCTTTTGAAATTGCTGGCCTTGTCTCTTTTATCTTTTGACTGACAATGCTTTGTTTTGGCATGAGTCAAAGAATTCTACAATAATTACCAACACTTTGTCTGCAGATTGATTTTAAAACCAAAAAAATTAACCAAAGCTGAACTGAAAATCTATTTACGATACAAAACTAAATACAATTATTTTGTTTAGTGGGTAAAAAAAGTAAAATATGAACAAGATGTGGGGAAGCACAACCATCTAACTCCAAACAAACAAAGAAAAACATGGATTCCTCCTTAAGTCAAATTTCTAACATTCCCATTAACCATTGTACACAAACAGAAAAAGTGTCCCCAACATGGAATTCATCGATACTCTGATAGCGAGAGGTCTACATTGTAGGCGTTTCAACCACAGCATTGAAAAAGCGATTGACCACATACACAAGACTACAGGATGCTACTGACTACAAATCCATAGCCGTCCGGCTGGAATGAGTCTTTGGGGAAAAGGGTCAGCTAGAAAATCCAGACGGGAGACAGTAAAGTAAAGCATCTTCTGGGCTCTCAGGAGCTTTGGCCATGATGACGGTAATGGATTTAACAGAGCTTCCTGCATTTACTGTGGAGGCCCTGACAGAAGTCACAGTCGTTCTTACGGAAGGACGGAAGGTTTTAGGGTATTGTGTTTGGGAAAGCAGAAACTATAATGGGGTGTGTGAGAACAGAACACACCACGAGAACTGAGACAATAAAAAACGACAGACATAATAAACGATAGAGCCGAGACAAAGAGGGCTGAGATAACAGTGTCTGTGCCAGACTGACTCCATATTTCTCACCTGAGCTCTTGGACGTCCAAATAAAACAGTGAGTGCACAGCGATATTAACGGAAAAAGGAAGCCCTAATTGGGATAAATCTGAAACCTTTCAAATATTAAATGACATTGGAAGATCCCATTTTCAGAGATGCTTTTTGCTTCTCTTATGTAGCATTGATGAGATGAGCTAGGCCTTAGTTAGGGGACCGAGAGACTATATAACTCTAATTTCAATTGATCCTTGAGCTGCAAGGACACCTAAGCTACCACAGCAGACATTTTGTCTGAGAATCCAGACGCACTTGTCTACACTCAATGACAGAAATGCTAACCTTCCCAGTAGGAGACTTTTATGAAGCTCTAAACTATTATACGGTCTAAACCCTTAGAGCTATCAGTTATCATGTATTGGAGCATCCGTGGGTTCTCAGGGGTGACGGTTGGCTTGCCTTCGAGGCTGCCAAGTGTGGTCCAAAGCCTTAAAACTTTGTAAAGCGTGCAATACTGATATAAGGGGTCAAAAAAATCTTGGTTCAATGACATCCAAATCACATAACTGCTTTTGTATTTGGCAGACGTATCTATTCAGGCTATGAATTATCTGCCAAATCATACAAAAAAAAATCATATATTGGACAGGTTTGAATTTCCTGTCACAATAAAGGAATTGAAGTTCACATAATGTGATTAATTTATAGTACATTAAGGGAAAAAAAAAAATCAGCAATCTCACTAAAAATTAAGTTACAACTATATTCATTTTGCTTCAAGATCAAATAATTGATACATATTTTTCCAGGGCTAAAAAATGTTTACATAATGGTTCTTTTGCCATAATTCGTTTATATTACAGACCCTCCAGGATTTCAACTATTAATGCAAATTCAAGCAAACCCCGCAATTTGTTGCACATCCTGCAACGTTTTATTTTCACCGCAAGTTTACTGCAACTTTGACCAATCTACCGTGACAACAGTCATGGGTGACGATGAAGCTTCGAGATCGTTTCCCTTCTTACTCCTTACCGGGAGCCGTGCTCTCAGTTATAATCTCTCTTTACCCCTCTTTGAAGTTTTTCGCTTCAAGACACGCATGAACGGGGTGGGGGTTCGCTGAGCGCGTGCATGTACACTGGATGCGACTTATACTCTGAATGTGACTTATACTCTGGATGCGACTTATACTCTGGATGCAATTTATACTTTGGTAGCGACTTATACTTTGGATGCTACTTATAATGTAGTGCAACTTGTACTCTGGATGCGACTAATACCATGGTGCGGCTTATACTCTGTATGCAAATATACTTCGATGCGACTTATACTCTGGATGCGACTTATACTCTGGATGCAATTTATACTTTGGTAGCGACTTATACTTTGGATGCTACTTATAATGTAGTGCAACTTGTACTCTGGATGCGAGTAATACTCTCGGTGCGACTAACACTCCAGAAAATACAGTAGTTCTAGGTATATTTTAATCTATGTTTTCTAGCAACTCAGTGTTGGATTCTCTGTTTTCACTTCTTTTTAAATGTCATGTTTCTCAAGTGTTTGTTTTGCAAAAGAAAAAAAAAGGAAAACAAAAAAGGGGAAATGTTGCGAAAAAAAACTGGGTTGGGCATGTTTACTGTTGCAGAATTACATCACACTTCCTTTTAATTCCACATAGCATTCATTTGGGATCTGAGAAGACTAATTACTGCCGTTCTGCAGGAGGAATATGAGTCCATGCTTGCCAGATACATGATTTCACTTGCTGAACAGTGGGTGGTTGTCTTTTTACTCCTTTGATGATGCACCGAATATTTACGGCAGATCTGGACCGCAGACGGGATAATCAAAAACGCGTTCCCACCGTTTCTACAAGTGAGCTTTAGGTCACGCAGAATAACAATCTGCCTTGGAGAATGCAATCAGTTGCAGAATCTGCCATTACGTTTCAGGCAAAAGCAAATTGAAACACCTGAACACATAGTTAGATGAATTGATTGACAGCAAAAAATAGTGGCCACGCTTGTAAAAATCAACAGTGAGCCTTTCTAAATCCTTTCCCATCATTATTTTAATCAAAAAGGGGTTTTTACATAAAAACATGTTTTAAGATAAACAATAGTATTATTTTGTTTTATTTTCGAAGGCACACCGGTTATATCTTCATTTTAATTATTTTATGTCTCAGTTTTTTTACCCTTAAAAGTAAAACACGTGTGCATTGGGTGTGGTGTGTTTTCAAATCTCCTTCGCCATGAACTTGTGACCGTGTGTAAATAAACAATGGATTTTCAAGGCTGAGGGGTTTGTGGAGCTGCTCTTTTTTTCATTTAACAGACAGATAAGCCCATTATGCTGTAATTCAGCCATGTTTGTTATTCTGGCTGCTTCCCACCCTCAAGTTACACTACGTCATGCATAAAAAAACGAATTTAGGACATTCCTGAGTTCTGCAGGAAAAGTTAATCTGATTTTTACGTTGGGCAACATTCAAGAGTAAAATCAGTTTTATAGAACACAGCTATTTTTGTTCTTATTTTCCCCCCTTTCCTGTCTTTTCTGTTTTTGTTTGCAATGAAAAGGAACGCTCAATATAATTGAGCCTGGCTACATAAATAAAACCTCAGACGAACTGATTTATCTGTTTCAACCTGCAGGGTGCTCAATCGAAGGATACGCAGACGTTTAGCCAATCACAATCGTGTTCCCGGTCTCCTTTGTACTGCTCTGCTGGTTTCTCCACACAGTCAGAAGAAATGAACCAATCTGGGCAAACTTCCCAAGCTTCAGGAGGAACCATCAGCTGCAATTTATTTTTCAGAAATTATGAAGAACAGCTTCTACAGACAGAGTGGGACGGTCTGTGAGAGCACACATAAGTCTTCATTTGATTTAGTCTGCGCTGCGGGGCTGAGTTCATTCACATCACTGCAGCTTTATGTTCTTCTGCTTTCTGTCAATTGACAGACAATGACAGGAAGAGCGAGCGCTTCGCCAGGAAAGAGGCCTGCAAAAACATGATTGGATCTTTGAGCAGATGGTCAAATTATGACGTTATTTTAGCAGTTAACAAAACAAGAAGAAAAACATCACTTTTTGTGGCGGATGTGCTTGAATTTAATTCAAATAAAGCTTTTCCGATACCTGTAGCTTAGGCCAGCTCACAGGCAGAATGAGTCAGGGCTGATCCAGTCCGAAGCACTGATGCAAACCCGCCATGCGGCGGAGGTCAAGGGCACCCCAGTGTAACATCCACCTGCCAGAACAGGTCGGCAGGGGGAGGGATTATAACGAGACGTAGGAGGTGAGGGTGGTAAAGATTAAAGGTTGAAACAAACAGAGATCTGGAGTGCCAATCTGTTGAGCAGCGTGGATCCCACGCTGGAAAAAAAAAATCTCTGCAGGATGAGAGCGGTGTCGTTTGCACAAGCTCACTCGCATCAAAAGTCACAAAGCCACGTGAACGCTCAGACAAACGCCTCACTGTTCCACTGGCAGTGAAGCTTCCTTTTTTGTGTAATTCCCAATCCGGCTTCTTCCATGAACAGAACAGCAAGATACACAGATACAAACTCTATTTTAGCTGTAATGTGCTCCAGTCTGAGGGCACTGCAGCGAGTAATAAGCCCTGGTGTCTGGGCTCAGAGGTTTTTATGCACACTGCCTGAGGAGCTTAGGCTAAGGAAATTAGTGCCACCTTTGGATTCACTTGTTAAAATGTACTTTCACAGACAAGCTTTCACATTAGTCAGGTTTGGTACAATTCCAGCTGTGTTCTTGCATATTAATTTCCTGCTTTTAAAAACACACCAAGCAGTTTCCTCTGTTAGGATGTCTTCACTTCATCCATACATTTTTTTTTCAGCTGTTAACTGTATAAACTGCAGCAGAAATTGAGGTTTAAAGTAATTGAATTTTCTAAGCCGGAACTCATGAATACAAGAGGATACATTTTATTTCACCTCTCCTGCCATCTGACAGCTTGGCACAATTACTGCCGGATAACGCTGCATTAATGCCGGTTGTTACAATAGAAAAAAAAAAAAGCTGTGGTGCAACAACTTTCACTACAAGGTGATACTACATCCAAATGCTGACATCAGTGGAAACCGTGCATTATATACACTTGCAGTTTGCCACTAGGGGAATGTGAGGTTGTTGTTGTTGGAAAGTGCTTAAATTAAACACACAGAGGAGAACTGAATCCAGATGAGCCCTCTGAAATTATACACATGTGCAGGGCGCAAATATTTATGACCACACACACACTTGGAGAGCACGTTAAAAAAAAAAAATAAAAAAAATAACAGTGCCCTTATCATTTAAGACATCCATCTTTCAACGGGCCCTTATATTCGCTCTGTTTGTTCCTTCCAAACCCCCCTCCATCCTCGTCGTCTCCCTTTCACTGTTTGCAGCCATTCAGAAAAGCAAAATGTGGAAAACACGTACGCCTCCAAACACTGATTTAATTAGCTGATTTAATTAACTGATTACTAAACTTCTATCTCAATTCTACAAATGGCAGTCAGCATTATTAATATTTATAGAAATGCTGCTGCACTTCCCACACTCTGCTGAGGCGGTTGCACTGAAGGACAGGGGGCAGGCGTCCTACTTCTGCCCCCTGTTCTCACAAAGAAATCAAAAGTCTGTTTGGAAGGATCATCAAAGAATCTTTGAGACTTTTTGAAAAGATAGGTAAAAGTACACATGTGTTGCCTCGGGTCTGAGTGGGTCAGGCCTCGCGGGACAGACGCACACGCGTTTTAGTCCGTCCCGCCGGTACGCATCAGCTGTCACTTCCGCTCGCCTGCCGCGATTGAAGGCGTGCGCGTCTGTGCCTCACGAGACTGTGTCGTCATCCTCCGACAAAGGAAGGAGAAGCTCCCAGTTAGATTAGCAAGTTTCATTCCATCAATGTTCATCATTATTTAATGTATTCCTGCATATTTCATTTGCCCTGCCTTTGTCTGTGTGAGCGTTCCTTTGTGTGTGTGCCTTCTCCTCCATGACTGCTTGTTTATGCGAGTGTATGTGAGTGCGTGCACTGGGACAACATTAAGTATTAACTGAGCTGGGGGGCTCAGAGATGAACGTCCGGGTCCGCTACTGTCTCGCCTTTCCAGGATAGGAGCCTTGGGACCTGTCAAGATGCAGAGCCTGGTTTTTCAGCGGCGGAGTGTGTGTGTGTGTTTGTGCCTGGAAATGGGAGGCAACCCATCTAAAATCCAGATGAGTTAATAATGCTGTTTGAGAATCCCTCTTCAAACACTCACACATACTCTCATGCAGACAAGCGCCTCTTTGCAAACACACAAACACAAGCTAGGAAGCACACATGGGGGTCTGGCTCATTCCTTTCCGTCCCCTCCTATTCCCTCGTCCTTATGGGTGGCAGGAAAAGAAGGGGGAAGCATTGAAAGAGAAAGATTGAGGAGTGACACGAGGGAATGTGTTTTGGAGCGCTGACGTGAAGCAGGTGTCTGCTGTAAATTTCTCAACTGTCATCCCTCCGCCTCCTTTTTCCTCTCCCTTTCACTTTGGCACCTTCTCTGATCCGTCTCATTCATTCTCACCCTATCTGGGTCATCCTTTCTTCCATTTCCCTACAGGTATAGAAAAAAGGCAAGAGGAAAAAAAATGTTAAAGACGGCGAGATGGAGGAAGGGAAAAAAAAAAAGAAAAAGATGAGCTTTTAACAAAATTTCTGCGGAAGAGAGTCCAGCCCTTCCAAGTCTCAGTGCCCTCCAGCACCAACTGTTCTTCTGCTCTGCGAGTTCAGACAGCTAAACATCGGAGTGCTCCTGCTATGGTTCCCCGCTCGGGCAACAAAGCAATAGCGGGGTTTGTGCAGTTGAAACAGAAGCTTGATTATTTTGGCTGCTTCTATTGACCTCCTGGTTATTTATAGAGCTAAACTGAAAAAAGGGCCACCAATTAACAGACTGCAGTAGAACAGCATCGGCAAACCTTTCAATAGTTTTCCTGTTTGGTCCGTTCCTTGGTATTGGCAGGCATCTGAGTTGCTAGCTTATAGCACAGATTGAATTAAAGAAAATAAAAAAAAACGTATCTGAAAATTTGCATCTGCTGCTAAAGGGTTGGAGTCAGGAGTCTACGCCCAAGTGTCGCCATTGTATTAGAAAAAGATCTCACATTCCTCATGGCAATCGATGGCGGAAATCATTTGAACTTCTCATCATTTTTGTCCTGTTTGTTGTCCTTGATGTCACCTCTTCGAGTAAATTGAGTAAATTTAAACAGCTCCTTTCAAACTTAAAGTTTACATGTGTCAGAAGTTTAAGAAAAACAAAAAGGCCCCAGCTGCAGAATGCAAGATGGTACCTGACGTCATTGACAGGAAGCAGAAATTACACAACATTAGGAGGAAGCAGAACTTTTGTTTATTTTGTTTGAATACCTAACATGCATTCAAAGTGTGATTTGTATAAAACTAAACGGTCAAGCTTTGTAACCAGGCCTGTCAACGACATTTTAAGAAATATTTCAACCGAAATTGTCTCCTTTTTTATATCTGTGTCCCTTTTTGAAGAATTGAAAATAGGGTTTATTATATTTATGCCCATTTAACATGGATTCGCTCTTTGTGGAGAAAAGTTTTTTTTTTTTTTTTTTACACGAATTAATTACAAGTGCTATGTTTACACTGGAATCAGAAACATAGATTTGAGTAACTACTTTTAATGAAAAGTCTGTAAACAAACAAATTTGCTCGTTTTGTAATTCTGCTTTCTAAACTCTCGTGTTCATGCGTTGGAACACAAGTTTTTTAGTCAGTTTTCATGCTCTACGTAGCAAACATGCGGAATTGATCAGACGTCAAAAGTTAAACCAGTTGAACTTTGACCAATCAGAGACTCAGTTAGATTTAGTTGTGGCGTGTGGTTAGCGTCCTCTTAAAAACACGGAAGTGACAACTTTTTGAAAAGTGATCATGGAAGATAAATTAATAATTAAATTAAATGACACCAAGTCTTTCATATATTGGAATAAGGCTGTGAAAGAAAAAGCCTGGAGCAAGATTCACAAGATTCCCACTGCTTCAACATTTCATAAAAAGACTCTTCCAACTGTGAGTACATGGGCTAGTATCAGATAGCGACAGTCCAATGTGAACACCATATGCTAAATACGACTAGGATAGCACAAAGGTTACTATTTCTTAAAATGTGAATATATATAAACATATATAGTTACTATCTGGTGATCACCAGTTACTGTTTTATGATTTTCTTTAATGTCCCTTTAAGATCTCCTTATCCTTGTGATTTTTGTCAAAGAAAAAGTGTACTGTAACCCCAAAAAAGGTTGAAAACACTGCTGTAAAGTGTTGTCATGGCTACTCAAAAACCGACAGAATTACAGGGGTAAATCTTTGAACAGCACGGCACGCAAAGGGGGGAACAAAGATATATAGTTTTCAATGAAAAAAATAAAGGTCAATACATAAAATGTAAATGTATGAGTGAGCGGATTAGACTATAATCTGCTTTATAATCTTATCGGCATTATGTTCATGTAGATGTTCAAATGCTTGGGGAAAACATAAAGAGCAATCCAAGCTGTAATAACCATTGTGGTGAACAGTTGAGATCCGGCAATTCTGAAACGGAGATTCAAACCTCCACAGTCGTCTGTGAACAGTTAGTGTTAAACATAAGGTGTGAGGCAGCCTGGAATTATGCTTTCAGTGCTCACTTTTGATGCTACAGAGCCACAAAAATGGTAAAAAGCATCTAAAATTGAAGTTAACATAAATAGACCGACCATAAAAACGGTGGCGGTGTCCCTAATGTCCCATTGGCTAAATGACAGATGCACATCTATGTAGCATCCTCGCAGATAGATACACACCCACTCAAATTTGCGGCAAAAAGGGGGGATACAAAACTGGAGACAGTTTTGAACAGACTGTAACACTGAAGAGTATTGGACAGGAGGAAGAAGGCTGAGATGAGTGTGCATTGGATCGTAGAGAGACACATTTCTTGTCTTCAGGAGAGGAAAAAAACTCACAAACATAAGAGCAGATGTGAAAAAAGGTGCCGTTTCTTGGCTTGGCCCTGCTGGAGAGAAGAGATAAGAGACTGCAGGGAGAGAATGGCCCAAAAATGCAGAACAAGAAGGGATGCAAAGAATGCAGAATGATGGGAAATGAGAGAAGTGGCTCAGAAGCCGAGCGCTCACAAGAGATAACTATGAAAAAAAAGCATCCTCCAGGTGATGAGACACTCAGACCGAGCAGTGTTCACACTTATAAAGCAACCACATAAATATGAGCTGCTCCCAAAGACTGCTGGAGTGGGAAGAGGACGGTCCTGAGTGGGTTTGCTGAAACACACACGTTTGATTGCCGTGCAAACAAACAGCAGAAGGGGTACAAATCTGAAGACCTTTGGACCTTTGTCACGTTAACATTAACTTTGCTTCTAAGTGAATCTAAACAAGCAGAGTTGGATTGTGAGTGCATGCTGAACAAACAAGACCGTGCCTGTGTGTGGAACACCACAAAAGCCGTTTGATTACCGAATCCACATGACACAGCTTTGAACATTTCTGCCAACTGAACTATTTGTGCGAACACAAAATGAGGCTTACCTGCACCAGAAGAGGCCACGTTGGCAGGAGATGAAGGTTTTCCCCATGAAAAAGACAAAAAAAAAGGAAAAAAAGACAGTAAATAACAATTCTCATTGACAGGCATATATGCATGAACTTAATAAAATCCCTAAAGCCTTGGCAACATCCACCCGGACATGGAAGGACCCCTACAAATGGTGCGGGTTTTGGGTTGTTTGAAGCGTCGTCGAGGATGTCTAATTTCCTGATTTCTGAAAGTCAGGCAAGGACCGCAAAAGACGTATAAGGACCACATACCTATCATGTGAACACCACTAACGGGCCTCTTGCGCAGTGAGCAGGGTTTGTGGATGGGGTAAAAAGAATGAAAAATCCATACGATGTGCCTGTATCTCCTCTACTTCACCCTTACTTAATCTTATGTGTTGTTTCAGGGTTCCCTACAACCTGTCGTTGACAGTATCGGGGGCTGCAGTCTACGCAAAGAAGCCCAGACTTCCCTCGCCCCAGCCACTTCCTCCAGCTCCTCTGGGGGAACCCAGAGACGATCCCAGGCCAGCCAAGAGACATAGTCTCTCAAGTGTGTCCTGGATCTTTCCTAAGGTCTCCGAACAGTGGTATATCCCCAGAACACCTCCCCAGGGAGGCATCCAGATCAGATGCCTGAGCCACCTCAACTGGCTTGTCTTGATATGGAGGATCCACGACCAGTACGGAAAGCGCACTGTTATTCTTGGATCATAGATTTGACAATCGGACAAACTCTTCCCTCCAGTACCCTGGCATAGATTTTCCCAGGGAGAAACACTGAGAAATGCAATTTTTAGCTTGATTTTCTTTATACATGGCCTTCTTAATGAGAAAAATGCTACAGGAACACCAAAAACACCATTTTCCTTGGAGTAGTTCTTTAAAATTGTATTTACATTGCATTTTGAGGGATCCAGGTGCTTTAATTTGATTAACATGGAAGGCAAGAAGACCTGCAAAGATGGACAGAAGAAAAGGGACAGGTGGAGGGTCTATCCATTTGAAAGAGTGGCAGGCAGGACAGCAAACAGACATGCTGAAAGACGTATAAACTGTGGAGACAATAAATAGATGGACAGGCAGACGCAAAGACTTGTTGGAAGTGACAGAAACAGCGTGCCAAAAGCAGGGAATTTGTGCAGCCAGGGGGACATGGAGGCCTGACACCTCATTATGAATGAATGAGCGATGCACATTCAAAGACATGGACGCCCAGGGGAAAGACACAAGCGCAGTAAGAAATCCCCTCCCCAAAGCAGATGGACAGGTAGAGGGAAGAAGATGCAGAGGAATGAATCTCGGTGTGTTTTGGTTCTCCTCCAGGCCTTCTGCGGGAGGGGACTGAAACTCTAAGAAGGAGATCCAACTCGGAGGGCCACCCACTGCCAGGCAGGTACGTTTAGAGAGAGTCAAGCAGACGGATGGAAAAACTATGATAGATGGTGACAAAGAGAGGAAAAGTGTGAAATGGGAAGAGTGAGCTGGTGGAACCAGGCGCATGTGTGTGTGCCAGCGCCTGAAATAAACCTGCTGGCAGCTGTCAGCTTCTATCTGATGGAAGGCAGGAGAGGAGCAGGGAAAGATATGCAGAGATGACAGAGCGAGAACAGGTAAGAAAAGGAGAGTTGAAACGAGATGCTGAGCAACAGTGCGACAGAAGGACAGACACTGAAGAGGCTGTAGAGATGGCGCCACTTGCACCACGGCTACCACCTCCCACAGCAGCCAGCGCCGCGAGAAACCACAGAGCAGAGAGCACGCTTACAACATCAGCCCTCGCTCCAACCTCGAGGTGAAATTAGTCAAAACAGGATGTGGCGGAGTCGACGCCTAACGCGAATGCTCATACATATGGATTAAGGTTACTATCGCTCTAGCAGAATCAGACCCAGTAGTGATCGATGAATGAGAACTTTCCTTTAGAAAGGATTTCTCTTCCCTCAACATAAATTCTCATAGTTTCATCCAGTTTTGATCCTGAAGATGAGGGCTAGAAAGACAAAAATCAAAGTCTGAAACATCAAAACTGGTTTACTTGATGATCCAAACGAAATGGAACCAGATTTGATGTTCATCTCTTTTTTATAGACAGAGAAAGAGGCGATCAATAACCTCTGATGAGCATTTCAAGAAGAAAATGGAGAAGATTTTACACTATAAAACTGGTATTTCCACAAAGAAGCATGACTAATGTTACTGTGAACCTAAAACAGTGGATTCTCTGCGTTTATTTAAACCTTAACAAGAATTTGCTGTTGCCAGCTCAAGCATCTTGTCTGCACCTCTGTGGTTTATCCCAGCCTGGCATAAACCATAAACTAAAACTCATCCATCTAATCTCGTTTTATAATAAAAAAAACTGTTCAAAGAACAATTGAAACATCACTGATACTCCCTGGAAAGCCTTCAGATTCACCCATAGGGCTCAGAGGCAGATAGAAATAAGATCTGAGCCTTGGTTCAAATGCTTCTCACTTCATGCTTTCCACAACAAGGTCCGACTACAATTGTTTTGGTCCCGAGTGAAATTACACGCCCCGTTTTTTTATTTTTTCTATACGGCCCAATAAGCTGAAAAACGCTTTCAGTGTGAAAAAGCTGCTCCAGCTGATTATACTACAAAGGCAGACCCAGAAGAGAGGGCGAGCTGAGACCGGAGCTTCACACTGGATAACCCGCCTCTGAGAGGAGATGTTGGTGAACAACCGATAAAAGCCCTCAGCAATGCAGAATTAAGCTGAGTAAACAGAGTAAGTCAATGAAAGGGAAAAGTTTTCCTTTTAAAGTAATGACAACTAAAATGGACAGGCAAAAATAAAAGCATGTATTTTTTTAAAAATGATTTAGGGCTCCACCCCAATAACAACCATGTTTTTAACATATTCTTGTGGTATTTTTCTAATGAAGGAGGACATATTCAAATAAAATTAAGCTTATAATTGCATTTATGAGTATTGTTCTATTAAAATCACTATGAATCTGGAGCGGATGAAAAAAATGCTGTTTGAAAAAGACTATTTTTGACGTAGAAAATATAATGGGCAGGCCACAAGCTCCCTGCTCCAATCTATTCTGATGCATTCACTTGTAGACGACTAAATCCATGTACCGTGTACGTCTTCGTTTTCCTCGACCGATCTGAAGATTCTTGAAACTCTGACAAACTGCGTCTCTGTACATACAAAGATTGACAAGACCAACAGCCAATCAGGACACAGAATACAGTGTGCTATTAATAAAAACCCAGACTTATTTTTCCTTAAAAATAACATTATGGGGAATATACCAAAAACCAAGTGGACCACAGAACACATTTCTGATTTTTTTTTACACTGATTTTACCATGGGCTTTTGCATCCACAAAACAGCAAGTACGAAACCGCTTAATGTTAACCGCAATATTTCGATGGAACACTGTATTGCTCACCATTCCTGTTGGACCAGTACACTTAGGTTGAGGAGCTGTAAGCTATATAGAAAGAGAGAGTCTAAAAACATTGGATGACGGGAAGTTGGGGTAGGCTTACTCCACACCAACAGTCCCACCCATAATTCAGAGTCAAATTTCTAATGAACTCCTGCTGCTCCACAGAAACTAGGTCCAAGAAAATGACACATATTTTTAAAGTATGGCTAAAATCTGCAAATTCATAATGAAAAGATCACTGGGAACCATTTTAAAATAGTTTAAAAGATAATTAAAGTGGGACTTAAAGCCTGGTTTGGTCCGGTACGATATGGTACAGTTCAGTTAATTCTGGCGAGCATTTCCCACGCAGTTAAGTCTCATTTCCACCGAGCGATTTGTTTTCACGGCGCCTGTGTGGTGTAGATCATTTTTTAGTACTATTTATTGGGTCAATCTACAACGGACAGCACCAGTAAGTGGAAACGAGGCTTAGATGTATGTTGGAACTAAATAGTACTGCTATCGCTTGTCAGTCCTAATTTCTATTAAAAAATCCCCATTGAAAGCTTTTCCTTTGGCAAATTATTCTGCATTAATCCTATTTTGGTGGAAAAAAGTGTTTTCCTGCTTATTAATGTAGAAAATAATTTTAAAAATGAATATTTTCCTACTTTTATTTTTTATTCTTTTTATTTTCCATTATTTTGAACCTCCAATTTTAGTTTCAGATTCTCATCAAGATTTATTTTCTAATCCAAAACGTTTTATTTTAATTAAAAATCTAAAGTGTAATAGGAGTTTTCGATCCACTTTATGCAAGGTTCATTCAGGTCTCTGATTGTCAAAATAAAGGCACCAACTTGCCAAAAAAAAAAAAAGCAAACAGAAAACCGCATGTTTTTAAAGTCTGACAGCTGAACTTTTATAATAGAGTTGAGGAAAACAGTTGGGCACTTGTTCAACACACTCAGTCTTTAGAGAGTCGGATACTTCATGTCTCCATGATAAATATTCCTTGCAGTTTTGTAAGACTATGAGAACGTGAGGGCTTTAAGATACATTCATCATATTCTGCGGTGTAAAGCACGTTAAGGAACGTGTACAGATCTCTCTTTGTGTGCAGTTTTTCCCCCTTCAGCCGAGGCCGCAACGCCACGTCCGACCTTTTCACCCCGTCACACAGACACACTCTCTGATCTGACCTCTCCACGCCAATTAACATTCCATTAGTGGAGGAGGGAGAGACAGAGGGATACTTTCACTCACCTTGTCCATTGTTGTTCCCCTCCTCTGTTTCATTTACGTTTCTTTTTTTTTCCCTTTCTTTCTGCTGGTCAGCTTAAAAGCAGTTATGGTCTCCACCCAGTTTCCTCCGCTGCAGCCCTTTCATTACGCTCTTTCGCCGTCTCTCCACCTTCACATCCATTTACCGTGGAAGAGCAGGCGGGATTGTTAGTGCGTTCTCAAGGCTGAAAAGCATTAGCTTCCCAACGCTGGGGTGTATTATGATAAATGCAGAGCAAACTCATTTATTTATTGACATTTGGAGCTGCATAAACGTGCAGATGTTTTCTTGAGTAATACAAAAGGAAAAGTAACTAGGTGTTCCATTAACCATTCCACACCTCCTCTGCTTTATTAAGACCTGTGACTCACGCGTTCCCACACCTGCTCTCTGAGCTTTTACAGGCTGCTGCTATGCAATGACAGTTTTACCCAATTAAGACTGAGTACTTGGAGATATTATTCTAGCTCTGATATGCAAACACTGTGGTTTATAAAAATGTCAGCTCTTGTAGCCAAAGTCGACAGATTCACGGAGGTCTTAATTTTTGTTTTCAGTTTTCATTTCCTTCCGTTTTAAAAGCTTTGAGTCTCCTCAAACCGCTAAATTATATTCAGTCAAATGCCAAACTGGTGGCTAACAAAAGAGCAGAAGCTGCGTTTTCCAAAATGTTAAAGTGCTGCATAAAGATGCTGCAGAATAATCAGTACTTTATGGTAAACTGGTAATTTAATGAGCTTTCTTCCCGGTAAACCTTATTTAAAGACTCACTCCAATGAAAATCGTGCTTTTAACATGTTTTTGTGGCATTTTTCGGTGCACATATATAAAAAGAATTAGGATTAAAACCTTTATTTAATGTTTCTTCATTCAAATCATTGTGAATCAGGAGCAAACACTTGAAGTTGGTACATAAAATCTACAATCAACATACCATTTACTCCCTGGCCACTCCACTCCAATGCATAAACTTGCCGACGAATACTGTAGATCCATGCATGTCTGTTTTCTTCGTCCAAGCTGGTATTTAGCTCAGAACTGTACGGCTGGATAGCTACAATATTGATTGCTATTTTTGTTGCACCAGTAATGTTAGGTTGGGGTTGTGAGGGGCTGTAAGCTAGCGGGAGATAGTGTAAACAAAGAGATGATGGGAAAATAAAGGCAGGGTTTCCACGCCAACAGTCTCACCCACAGCTCAGAGGTGAATTCCTTATAAACTCCTACCACTCTGCAGAAAATATGACCTAGGAAACTAAAAACGGCACATTCATAATCAATTTTACAATAGATCAACAGATGATAGGTATGGGACTTTAAATAAGAGATGGGCTAATATCATCGTTTCTGTTACTGACTATGACTGTAGACATAAAGTTCCATGCGTCAGTGATCCATTAGGAACAAGTATCCATGCTAAAAGTATCATTGAATTTTTTTTTATTATTGGTCAGATACAGATAAACTCGAATTATGCAAATATCGGCCGATACTGATACTGGTGCCAATATATCGCTTTAAATACACTTTTTTTTTAAAGAGGAAAATGTTATTTAAATCTATCCAGTAAATATATTTTCACTCAAATGAAAAATAAATAAAAGCAAACCTGTTTAAACTGGTACAAATGAAGCAAAAAGTAATAAATTATCAGGAGATCTAATCACTTTTGGAAAGCAATTGTCTTTGGTGCAAGTTCTCATGCTGGTGTGTGTACACCCAATACAAAATACACACAGCCTCCATTACCCAAGATACAAAAGTTGAAGTATTTGACTTCCTCCAAAAAGTTTGAGCTACATGAAACCAGATTTTCAGACAAAGACAAAAGCTTTAGAAGGAAACTCTTCCGTTGAACTCAGATGGCTACAAAGCAGCCAAGTCATAAAAATGACAACCCTTTCAATGCGAAACTGAACAAGCATAATAAGTCAAGTGACAAACACAACAGAGTATGTTCGAGTATGAGTTATCACTGAGAAGGGGGGCTAAGAAAAGACAGATCGAGACAAAAAGAAAATAAATGCGGCACACCTGCAAGGAAAGTCTCTTTACAAGTTCGGCTGTTGTGTATGCGCAGCTAAACATGCATATAAACCCTGCGGGATGAACAATAAGTGTGCATGTCTGCGTGTTTGTGTGCAGTTGAGTGTGAGCCAGACTCCAGCTGAGAGCTGAGGCAGTAGCAATTCCCACTGACCTGAAAACTAGCGAGCCAGTCACCTCAAAATACGGAGGAGTGGAGGAAAAAAAGACTGAGAATGTCACTGAACACAAGAGAGGAGAAAGTACAGAAGGTGAGAGTTAGAAATAATGGAAAGAAGCAATGATCTATGTATCTATACACACACGCACTCATATATATACAAATACCAGGTGCAGTGAGGTGCTGCAAGAAGGAACAGGCCCGATGCTCTTTTAAAACTGCCAGCTTAGGGGGAGAAGAATGAATTAGGGAAAGAAAAAGCACACAAAAAAAGAGATGAAAGGGCGATATGAGGCATCAGCACCAGCCAAACGGGACAAAAAACATCCAAAAAGAGTGTGGGATAGAGTCTCAACTTTGTGGAACGAGTGCGAGCGTGGCCCCTCTTTGCTTTTGTGACTTCTAGGGTCCCCCGCGGTCAAGAGCGGATCCTCTTTCTCTCTTTTCAGAGAGTCGTTCCCCCTCTTTTTTTTTATACACTCACTCTCCATCCCCTCCTCTTTTAGCACAACAGTGAATGGTCCCCCCCTCCTCTCTGATGAGTGACTGATGAATGTAGTAGCTCTTTGAAGTCAAGAGTCACAGCAAGGCTGGTCAAGCGTAAAGAGATGGTGGACAAAAGACGGCCGAGAGCGAAGGGAGAAAAGGAAGGAAAGGAGAAAAGGGAAAAAAACATGCAGCGGGAGGGTGCTTTCAATAAGAGAAAATGTCAAACTGTGAACATCCATAAAGTCTGCGGAGAACAGGAGCGGGCTGTGTGAGGCATAAACACAAAGTTCGGGAGAAAGCAGCGATCTGCATTTTTGCATGACTGAATCTGAGTATTATGTTCTCTCAAAAAGAAAAGTAAAAGGCCAACATCACGCGAGCGAGATAAAAGCAAAGTCGGATGGAGTGACATCTCTCTGGAGGCTGTTTGGGTTTGTGTGAGAATCAAACACCAGCCCTCTGTTTTCCGTCATCGCTGTGGATAGCCGCCTAAAGGCGAGACCCCAAACGGTTGTGACTGTCGCCTCACACAGAGATGCCTCTATATGCATCTTTCCTCCTCTCCAGCTGCACGCCGGATTATTACAGGCAAAGCTTGTTTGTCGGGATGAAAAACAAATTGACTAATAAAGCATTCCATTATAGGAACGACGGTTTAACCTGTAGTTGGTTTTCAGACTTTGCTCAAGAGCTCCACTGCTGTCTGACAAAACCAAAGTAGGTTAAACACAATCTGGGTGCAGCAATTTTGGCTATATATAGAAGAACATAGATCACAGAAAGGGAAGGTTAGAAGAAATATAATGCCGTTTTCTTTCATTTGCTCCTACGAGCAGCACTGTTGCAGAAGTTTCTGCATCTGTCTGAGTGAAATGAGACAGGGGCTTCCTACTGTGAGTCTGACAGTTGTCGCAGACGGTATCTAAACAGCAAGCTAAATTTCACTTAATTTTACAATGTAATTTGTGTTTTTTTCTTACTTTAAAGACTCTCACCAAATAATTGTTTGGGGGGTTTTCAACATGTTCTTGTGGCGTTTTTTTGGAGGGCACATACTAAGAAAATAATCTTTCTTTATTAAAATTATGGATCAGTAGCACCTGAAAAAATACAGTCTGTGACGTAATCTGCTTTCTGCTCTCAGCAACAGGGGATGGGAAGAGGGAGGTGGGATTGCTTCGCGTCAACTCTGAGGCAAATTTCTAATAACTTCTGCTGCTCTGCAGAAACTATGTCCTAAAAAAATCCACAGGTTTTCGGATTTTGGCTAAAAACAGAGTAACTAATGTCTCGTTTCCACCGAACTACCCTGTCCGGACTGGACCGGTATATTGAGCCTTTATATTACAAAATGGACTGGACAGATTTGTACGATTTTTGATCTCTCGTTGGTTGTAGGCATTGACATGAATATCATGAATATCAATGGATCCCTTCTCGTGTTTCAAACAGGAATTACCCACAGGTTGCAAAAAGGCCAAAGTCCAATAGACTTCCAATAAGAAATAGACAGTAATTTCTTTGTCATTTTATTTGTCAGAATAGCCATTCTTGCACTGATGCATTCTTCTTAGCAGTTCTTTCTACTTCTAATGTTTTTTTTAGATATTTTTTCTTTATTGCTAGTTATTCAATCAGATGCCTCAGTAAAAGCATATGGTGCTCGCTGGCCCCACCTCAAATGACTAAATGACAGATTCCCCCAATCCGCTTTCAGTGGGAGGTGTGTGCACTTCAATCAAGCCCAAACAAGCTCACTCATAATTGGCGACAGTAGTTCCTCTTAAAATGTGGGTTAGACCGCTGTCGAGGGGTGGCAAACGGTTGCAATATGGCGTTTCCTATGGGGGATCTCAAAACTTGTTATGAACTTGTTATGTCCAGTTCTTATTAATGGTCTATGGTTGTAGGTCCATAGAAAACAAGAACAGACCAGTTAGGGCGGAGGTATTACAACAACAGCAACCAACACTTTTCCCGAAACTTCTTCTTTTAAAGAATATTCAATTCTTTGCATTCATTATTCTCTCCTTATCCGTGGGGTTGGGGACACTGAATCTGCAAACATGGAGAACCGATGCAGTCGCACCACTACGTCATCGGTCTACATCCCGCATGCGCCTTGATGGTCAATGGAAAAGCTCACTTGACTTGTCCGGACCATTCTAAACCAGACAGGAGCAGACCAGTCTGGACCGCTTAGTGGAAACAAGGCATAAAAGACCACTGGAAACGGCTATAAAATTGATCAAAGATTATTGAAGTGGGACTTTAAATAAGAGTGGATGCTAATTCCATTTACTTTTAAAAGATGTTTAGTGCCTTTGCTTTAAAATATTGCTGTTTACTACATATAAACATTTAATCGTTAAACAGTAGATATTCTAAAGTTGTATAGATCCTATAAATATACATAAGATGTTAACATTACTTTTAAGTTGCATTTTTATTGTAAATTTACTACTATTCGATTGCTCTAATTTTTTGTTTTAGGTATGAGTACAACCTTAGACATAAGTCAGCCTGTTTGCTCTGCATTTGCTGTCCCATTATTCCCTTTTCCAGCGCTGCCCTTTAGCCTTTCTTTTCAAGGGCTAATAGGAGGTAGAGCTGAAGTGTAAATCAGCCTAAATGTTAAAAATGTTCTTTTTGCATCTGTGCTTCCCAGAGGAATGTGGAAACTATCGGACTTGCAATTTGTCAAAGCTTTAACCTTGCTGTGAATTGAGCATTTGAACATTAAAACCAAAATGTGTGGAGGCTTTTTTTTTTTTTGCTTTAGTGCTTTTTTATGTTAACCATGCTTTGGAAGTCTTTTTCTGGGTTCAAATTGTACTTAAGCTTCACTAAAAGGCTTCTTATTGAGCAGAAAAATAGCTAAAAAAAACTGGTCCAGTGGTTCCTTTGATCGGGCAACAAAGAGGCGAATTCCACCTGAAGTCTTGCTAATTGTAGGTAAGTGGCTTGATGGACAAGTCGATGAGATGAGAGTTGGTGGATTATAATGTGCTACATTTTACTAGTAAGCATCTTTTTTTTTTAACTGTAGCATCATTATTACGATTTTAGCTAGGTTAAAACCTTAGTTTGTCTATTTAACCTTACAGTGAGCATTAGAAGCTTGGAAAAATTGGGTTCAGCCAACCAAGCAGTTCATTTCCAGTGCTCAGATTACAAGCTGGATGATTGCTCCAGAGGATTTTCTGCTTGTCTTTTTTTTTCATAAAATATGTTAGAATAAATATAAAAACATGCCATCAAAAACAATCTGCTTTTGAATTATGACCGGTTAATAAATTTGGATTAACTTGCTTCTCTGTGTTTATCTGCTACAAAACACAGGAGGATTTATAAATTAAAGACTCTACACCGACTCGTGAAAATTATCTAACCTCAGCGGGCTTGGGTTTTCCGTTTCTATTAAAGTCTAAACAGCCAATCGATGTGCTTATTAAAACAACCCCGGGCTAAATCTGAAATATTGATATACGTTGTATTTTTCTTTCCATATTAAGTCTTACAAAAGTCACAGCTTTGCACAAACATGAGCTCCATAAAAGGGTTTTTCTCCTACGATCATTCAACAGTCGGGCAAAAAGGCATAAAAACTGAGTTAGAACAGTTTCGTTTCCTTCTTAAAGACACTTTGACAGACAGCACAAGGCTGCCAGCAGACATCTTACACAGCATGAGGGATCAAAGGGGATGATTTCAACCTTACAAGACTACTTTGTAAATTTCTCAAACAAGGTATCAAAGCAGATCTTTTTTAAGGCATTGACTGGCTGAAAAGGTTTGAAACACCATAGATTAAACTTTGTTCTTCAGTAATCACCCCAAGACCACCAGACTTTACCATCTATGTACTCATTTCGAAAAGAAATAAAGCTACCAGTTTGTTTCTCCTTCATCAAAGTCCCCTGAGCAAGAACACTACACCCCTCCCGTGTTTATCTCAACTCCACATCAGATCAGATCACTGGCAGATAAAGGCACATCCTGACACATCACTTCCTCCCTCTGGAGGAAACTGACACGCGCTGGGGACCTGAAGTGACAGTGTGCAGGCAGGGGCGATGAAGAAGTAAAGTTTTTGACAGAGAAGAAGATAAGAGTGAATCCACAGAAAGGAAAGAAGGGTAAACATCAATGAGGCGAGAAAAAATATTGACAGAGAGAAAGGTGAAACCTCTGCATCCTCGTTTCTGATATACAGAGGAAAAAAGACGCAGGTCGGCAAGAAACAAGAGGTGAAGAGTCACTAAGAATAGTAAAACTGGATTAGCTTCAACACTGACCTTTATTCAGGAGGGTGGCACTCACTCGCTCTGTCTCATTTGCTCTTTATTGCCTTTACATGAGAAGTCTGCCCTACTTTGAAACTCATTTCTCACTTCAGCTATGCTCTTCTACAATAGCAAAACCCATGTAACAGTTATTTTTGATCCATGGCAAAAAAATTGAACAAATTCCATGACATTAGTTGAAGTACATACATCATCGAATAACTGGATAATCTAAATTGCACCCCAGTGTGATTGTGTGTCCCTGCGACAGACTGGAGATTTGTTCAGAGTGTACCCCACCTTCAGTCAGCAGTAGCCGAGACAGGCTCTGACAACCCCATGACCCCAAAAAGGATTCAGCGGGTTTACAAAATAGATGGATAGTTTGTTGTAGAATAAAATAATAGGAGGTATGAAGCAGATACCAAATTGATGTTCCACATTTGTAGAATCCCCATTTTTAAACTGGGAAACAACACGATTAAACTGAAATGGAACAACCATCCTGCTAAATCCATCCATGCTAAAGTCTTATGCACCCATATAGGAGTTGACCCTTATAGGTGCTGAGGGTCTAAAGCCTTGTTTCCACTGAGCGGTCCAGTATGGTCCGGTCTGGTAAAGAGTGGTACGGTATGGTCCTGTTAATTCTTGCGAGCGTTTCCACTCAGTTATGCCTTGCTTCCACTGAGTGGTTTGTTTTCACGGCGCATGTGTGGTCTAGACGGCTAACATGACATTGCGTCATCGTAGTGAAACTAATAGAAAAGCAATAACAATGGAGGTCATCCAGAAGTTAGTCTCTTTCTTGCTTTACTTTTTGTATATTGTGTATAACAGGAATGTACTGTTGTTTGAAAGAATATTCCAGGCGGCTAGGAAGAATACCGCCATAAAGAGGAAAACGGAAATGCTATGTTCGGGGTGCATACATCATAAGGAAGTAGGACTCTCACACAAACTATGCTCCGATTGTCAAATTTCCTGGTTCTAAGGCCTGATCCGAATACTCCGCTTCTCCCTTCCCCTTAGCCCTCCCCCTAAATTTGAAGTGGCAGATGAAGTCAAAGTTGTGTCCCGAATTATTTTTTAAGTTTCACACTCCAAACAGAGGGGTTCAAAGTCCGCTTTCGCGAGAGTAAACCGCGCAGCACTAAGAAGGTATTTTCTTCACTTTTTATGTCCTCTGAACCACAGAAGTTTACATTTAAATGTAAGTAATGACTTTATGTTGTAGCGTGACCTTTTTAAAGCTATAAAACCGATGTTGTGTATATTCAAGCGCTGGAAGTTTCGCGCTAATACTAGCAGACCGGCGATGTTGAACGTCATTGAACGAAAGTCACGTCCAAAATATTAGACACTATCTTTTCATCACCCTCCGTTTGGAGCAAGTGGGGAGGGATAAACGAATGGGAAGGGCTAAGGGGAAGGGAGAAGGGGAGTATTCGGATCGGGCCTAACAGTCAAGATGAATGCAGGGAACACTCAGATATAATATAAACAGGAATTACAGGGTCAAAACAAAAGAATGATTATGCCTGCGTCTCGCTTGCTTCACCCTTACTTACCCTTGTGTGTTGTATAAGTGTTTGCTACAACCTGTTGCTTGCAGTTTCCCCATAGAAAAAAAAAGTCCATGAACATTTTTGCTCTACGGGCTCACTGACCTTGCCATTTTGTGTAGGCCAACTGCGTGCCCTGTACAGGTTTGGCCATTTTTCACCCATTGACAGTGCTTATCCATCCCGTAACGGCAGTACCAAAGGCTTTAGAAGGACACAGCAAACCCTTCAATGTTTTCAGTGAAGTAAGTAGATCTGCTAAACACTTGCAATTGAGAATGCAGCTTTATAGGTATTAGTGTCTCAAAAAAAGAACCGGCGATTAAAAAAAAACGGCTTTGTGCTCAAAACATGCAACTGAACCAACTTGAGCAGAGGGTTCTGCAGACTGGAATTGTTTTACACAGTTAAGCTACATCATCACCCTTTTTTGTTTTCATCAGAATTGTTGTTTTGCTGCACACTTCAAGCTCCTCACAAGGATTAGGAAACATCTTTGAAAGAGAGGGGTGGGCCGAGCTTACCACAGTACACAGACTGAATGGGTCATTGTGAAAGACAATGCTAAACATTTATCACTTTATCCAAAGAATCCGCCCTACACAACTGTCGAATGTCCTGCGTCCAAGTGTCACAAATCCAAAAAGGGCAGTTCTGTAAACACAGATCCCACAGACCAAACATTCACAGTACAAACCCGCACACATGGAGGCAGAGTCTGAATGAACAAATGAAGGACACTCCGGAAAGAGAAAAACTGGTGCGCTACAGTTTTGCCCTTGAGCAAAACTACCAAGTCTTGTTTCCTGAACGAGGAAGTGCACCTTTATTCTAACATACTGGCTTTCCAAGAACACCAACTAAATCCAGATGTAAGAGCAAACACATGCACTACTCGGGTGGGTATGGTGGGAAAAAGCTTGAGCTCGGCTCATATGGAGACAATGCTGTTGTTCATTTTCTCTTTGGAATTTCAGAATGAAAGTCCTCTGTTTAAGTTTGTGATTGTGCAAAAAAGGAGACCATCCCAAAGAGTTGAGATCCTTCCTTTCCAAAGAGGCAGTCCCAGATTTGCATTTTTCCCACAATTCAATTAAAACGCTTGTCAGCCGCTGGTCTGCTTTGACAATCTTCCTTTGACCATCCCTCACTCACGTGGGTCAGCTGCATGATGTTTTCTTCATAAATAGACATTATAGAAAACACTGATGCATTTGACAAGAGAGAGACACCGAGCAGCTCCTGGGTCACATCCTGTCTGGACTCGTCAGAGCCAGGAACATGAAGAGACAGTGGCCTTAATGGATCTGGAGAGCAGTCCCCCTGGATGTCCCTCTCTGTCTTTTTCTTTCTCAAGAAAAAGGAATGAAGAAGAGAAGAAGTGAAGTGCTATCAGGTAGAAAGGGAATTTCTGGTGACAGTGTTTGACGAAAGACAGACACACCGGGTCAGAGTGCAGCAACAAGACCAGGCAACAGACGGGCAGCTGAGCCAAATTTAGAGATCATGAACAAGCCGCTCTGCCTTAAAACCAAATTATTCCTTCAGTGAGGCCTTTTGTCTGATAATAGACTAATCCCATTGTCATGGGTGGCATACTAAAGCATTTCACAGCACCACTCATTAACCACTGTAGAAATGCCCACTAATCACTTAGTTGCTTTTAGCTAGCAAAGCTAAAGCTAGGCTAGGATAATCGATAGGCTGTAATCCTGTTGGCGGAGCTGCTGCAGCGTAGCGGCCCTAATTACCAGCCACAGCGATGTGGGCTAATCATTCACAGCACGCCTATTTGTCCACGGGGCCGCTGAGTCGACTCAGCGGTGGCGGCGGGTTGACATTCGACAGTCAGCTGCAGAAAGTTGAACGGAGAGAGAATGACACAGAGGCCGCACAGCCATCAAGAAACATCACTCCGGCTTTATTCTCCGTTAGGGAAACGTCCGGATCCGTCAAGCGAGGATCTGCTCAACTTTTGTGTCATTCAAATTTTATCAACTCTCTGACCCACAGCAGCTAATCAATATTAAAGGCTTGCAGAGGGGGTGGCAGTAACCCTGTAAAGACCAATCCCCCTCCTTAATCTCTCTTTAAGATTCACTGAGGTGAAACAGCTGGGACAAATCAATGTCTGCCACTTCCGTTGCACTGGACCTACCGGTTGACAGTTTCAACTTCATGTTGATTTTACACAATTATTTTTACATTTATAAAACACAGAGTTGGTCTAACAAGGCCATTTGGCATCCCTTGTCAAACACAACCAAACTGAAAAATGGCTGCAAAGTCAAATAGAGACTGGGGATCCCAACACATGAATCCATCTAATCTCTAGAGTTTAGGTCCAAACTTTGAGTAGAGGTTGAGATATACGTTACTCAGACCCAAGGATGAACTTAAGATGAACTCTTGTGGCAAAGAGGAGGCAGTGGTGTGGCTGAAAAAGACCTGTCAACACTCACCTCGAGCTACTGAAGAAAACACATAGGGGCTATATCTCACCCTTTTATGTGCCAGATTACGGGTGAGTCAACTATCCTTTCACGATATTGTGAAGGGCAGGGCATAAAACTTGAAGAGCCACTTGTTTCGCACTGTCGTTACCAGCTCATCAAGTCTTGTGTTTAAAGAATGAAATGGGACGTCATTTGGACAAGTTACGCACATAAATAACACTATACTGTGTAACTTAGAAAACAAATATACAACATTTGCATCACTTTTGGAGTAAGAGTACAGTGTTCCCTCATTAATTGTTAGTTATGTTCTAAAAATAACCTAATGATGAAATCCGCAAAGTAGGATTCTACATGTTTTTACAAAAGGCACAGCAGTTCTTGAGGCATTTTTCTTGGTATGAAGGATATATTTAGGGGAGATTAAATTAAAAAAATAATTTCTGAGTATTTATTTACTGAAATTGTTGACAATCAGGAGCAGTTAAAAGAAATTCTAAAATAAAAAAAAAATAAAAAATTCCTGCCGCTCTACAGGAACTATGTCCTAGAAAACAACCCTTTTAAAAAACGTTTTAATCATAATTAAAAGACCACTAGGAACAGTTAAAATAGATCAAAAAAGATACTTGGATTGGGTCTTTTAGATTGTAAAACCCCTCATTAAACATGTTCTGCACTTTTCTCATACAAACGTTTACAAACTTTTCTCTCTTGCTTAAAATCTCAAAGTTCAAAACTTCGTAAAAAATAAGTCCAGTATTATAGAATAAAAACAAAGATTTTCTCAGTGTTAAAGATTTTTGTTAATGTCTCAAACTGAATGCATTTAGTACAGGAGACACAGAATAGAGGAGATTAATTGACAAAGTCAACAGCCAATCAGGACTTAGAAAAGAAGAAAAAGCATTCGAAGTCGACATAAAAAGGTCCAATTATGGAGAATCATGATAATAGCAAGGGACTACTCCACTACAAAACTTTATTGACAAGAACAACTGTCCTTATTTTTTTTTTTCGTCATTTTTGCTCATTTTAAGGAGTGCAATTAACTGGTTTGGTAGCTAGCAGAACACAATACATGGCAAATTGTAAACTGTAGCTTGAAGGCTAACATAAAGGAGGTTAATTAAGTCAGCTACTAGTATTAAGATACAACGTTAAACCCAATTAGAGGTTGGTTTCCCTCAAGAGTAGTCTCCAAACAGAAGGGGCCTGAAGCTCAGCAAACATGAATGGAATAACCGTCTGGAAGGACGGGAGCGTTTGTTGGGAATGCTGGAATGCAGGATGAGCGGACATAACCGGCTTTAGAGTGCATGGTCGCCACTGCTTAAACCCGGCTAATCTGATTGGATTAACAGCGACCTGCCCAAAAGCATGTGAGTGTGTGCGTACGTGCACTCGTGCAGACACGAGCACGCGCGCACGCTTACATGTGCAATCCGTGCCAGTCGGCCGGGGCAGCCTCCTCTGCAGCTTCCTGAAAGTTCATGTGGATTCGAGGTTGTGCTGGCTGGCTGATGGCATCCTGCTGGGTATCCACATGCATCCGCTCCCAGAGCCCCCACCTCACCCCATGCTCTTACTCACAGAGGCATCTCAGAGTGCACTGATTTGTGCTGTGAATCTGAAACAGACCGGCTGAAAGAAAAGGAAAGCCCAGTGCTTGACAACCGTGCTAATTGACTAACCCACTCCCCAGCAATGAAGCTAAATGTTTGCATCCCTGCATCTTTTAGTTTTTCCATCAGTCCCTGACAGCTCCCCTCCTGTCCCACACTCATCCCATTCCCTTCCTCTTCATCGCCTCCATCTCCCCCTGCTTGCCACCCACCTCCCCCACGCCATACTCATACATGTAATCATTCATTAGAACCAAGGCAGTTGTCCATTAGGCAAAGCAGCCATTTTGGAAATTGCAGCAAATCTTCCATGAAAAGACATTTCCTCTAATGCTGCAGTCACGCTCAGAGGAAGAGAAGGATGGTAAAGGAGGGGAAAGAAAGGCAAGGGTGGGTGGGGGGCAGAGATGGAGGGAGAGTGGGAGAAAAAAGTGAAGCAGCGAGACACAGAAGAGAGACAACCCTCTGGCCATAAAGCCACCAAGCGGAAAGCAAGCCTGCTGTTTGATTATAGAGTGACACCATCGTGGACGGACGGATGGTGGGAAGGATGGAGGGAGAGAGTTTTTGATTTTAGAGGCGAGAGGAGGGGATGAAGAGGAGGCGGGAGGGAGATGAAGGGAGACGAGAGGAGGAGAGGACAGAGATAGAGGCTGTAAAATTAGCCCCATCACTTTGCTTACTAAGGCGCTGTATGACACACTAGGATTAAAAGCAGGCGCACACACACACACACACACACACACAAGGGGGGTAGAAATGTGCACGCACACTCACACAGGACAGATGGCAACCCTCATCCGAAAGTGTGGCTCTAATTTGAGTAACGTGATAGGAACCTCCTTAACCAATTACAAGTTAAATATCTCAGAGCTTGCATTAGGGTCTGTTTGCATCATGCACTCATTAGTGCATGTCTGTAAGAATTAACACGTCCCACGGGATCAGCCATCAACATCCAAACTGATGCAAGACACTGAAAATCCACTCGGAGTGGCATTCTGCTGAGTGTGCTGCTCCTCTTCTCCCGTGACGCCACCGTTCATCTGAAATCTCATCTAATCACAGATCAAAGACAGACCTGTCTCTCCTATTAGGGCGCCATTCATCTCGCCGCTGCTCGCTCCCTCCTAATGCACCTTTCTCCTGGAGCCGGCACATTTATCACCATCTCCCATGCCTAATGCGACGCCGCATTTATCTCGCAGTTTAAGATGCACCAGCATTTTAAAAAAAAGATCCAACTCGGAAGCTGGTGTGGTCAATTTAAAGAGAAATGTGTCAATGAAACTTTATAATCAGAAAAAAATTATGAATTTTACCAAAAAAGGGAACCGAACACCACATTTTTTAACCAAAAAGTTCACAATCAATAATCAGTTTCTGATCTAATTTAGTACAATTCCAAATATATATTTTTTGGTTAAATTTCTACCTTAATGGAAATTATAATATACACATATTCAATTGATTAATTAGGAGTGTAACGATACATTTGAACAACAATTCGATTTATATCACGATATGTGGTTGACGATACAATTCATTTAGAAAATTTTGAATGATTCAATTCGATTCACTGCCCTAAAATCGATCCATCTTTAGCCAAAAACTAAGATTCAGAGATAAATACTTGGATACCGAACATTGCAGTTTTCCAAATTCCTTGTATTTCTTGCAAGATTATCAAACAAACAAGTAAACAGGAACGAGTGAAAAATCTATTTATATTTTAGTTTCATTAAGTTCGGACAACTGTTGTTTTTCCACATAAAAATCATACAAACGGAACATTGTTAGATCATTCTACCGCACTGTAGTGCTGGGAAAAATTGTGTATCACTATATAAATTATTTTATATCACAATAACGATATATATCACAATATACCACAATAAAGTACATTTTCAGTTGTTCTCTGGAAAAAAATGTCACTAACTTTTCCTTGACTGTATTTTTTCAAGTAACTGAAACATTTAACTGAAGTGAGAAACATTTTTTAAAAGTGCACTAAAGTTTTAAGTTTCTTAGTAGTCATAAATTAAAATTATCAAATAAAAAGTGTTTCCACACATTGGACTTTAATGATGATTAATCTTTTTTTTTTGTTGACATCACATGTGTTTCCCGCTGTGATTGGTTATATTTACATTATAGTAAAGAAAACCCATTGTGCCTCAATCCACATGGTAGCTTCCAATATTGATTATAACCAATTTATTTCATTTTGAAACAATTTTTTAATGGTATAGGTCATCGGTGGGTGAACTACGGCCCGGGCGCCACAAGTGGCCCTTTAAACTATTTAAACCGGCCCACCAAACTAGAATAAATAATATTGTTAATCTTAAATTCACGTGTTTTTACGATCATTCCAACAGCACATGAACTCTTTTTTAAGCTTTGTTTTTCTCCTAGGGACATCGTCCCATTGGTGCATTTGGCACTAAAATGACAAAAAAGTCAAAGTTTTAAGATAAAATTCCAAAATGTTCTGTTTTAAAATATATTAATATTTTTTAATGAAAAATTAATACCACAGCTGAAGGACATGCCTTTGTCTAAGTTCTATGTTTGCCCACCCCTGGTATAGGTCATTCAATTAAAAACTCATCTTAGACAGGTTGATCTGGTCAGATGGTAGGAATAAGAGTTGATTAATTGATGTATCAATTAATCATTACACCCCTATTATAAATATAAACACATCCAAACTTATTAATAACACACTTAATGAATTTCTAAAAGTTTTTCCTCAGAATGATCAAATGTGAACATTTTCTTGTATCATTCTGTACCGATATTTAAACAGCATGCCAAAAATCTGTAAACGCTTGTGACATTTTATGTTTTAAGCCGCAGATTTCTGGCATTTCACCCAAGTTAAATCAATACCACAGCCTAAGGACTGGTTTATTCTCTTGCTTCAGTATCTAACAGAAGATAAATTACAGTTAATGTCAGAGTAACCTGTCTACAGCTGATCAATAGTTTGATATTTTTGGCATGTTTTCTCCTTTTTTGTAGAGGAATGTTCATGTTTTTTTTATTTAACAGATGGGAGGCGTATTTATACGTCCCACTTCATATGATGGAAATCATTCTAATTCACACTTCTTTTTTTTTGTTGCCACATTTGAGCGGTTTGTGTAAAATTCCCTTGACAGCTAGATGAGAATGCAGCTGCAAAGAGAGAAGATGGATTTTACCACAAGGACTTCTGCTGCTCCTGCCACTGCAGACGTGGTGTTAACACTTCTAGATGAGTGCTTTTCGTTTTTTATGTCATATATGACTCCAAACCACTTCCTATAGATGGTTAAAAAATAAAAGTCTGCGTGTCAAATGCTGCGTCTTTCCACAAAATGCAGAGGTGATCTGAAGGCTTCTGAAATAAAACTTTTTTTTTTTACTTCTGCTGCCCGCTTCTACACACTCCCCAAACAAAAGCTGCTCACCAGAACACAACAACATTACAACACTGAACAATAAAGAGGAATTGAGGAGCAAAAGAAACAAAACGCAGATGTGACAGCGAGGGAGAAAACAAGAGAAAAAGTGCTTCAAGTTTCTGCGGTTCCATGTAATCTGCAGTGCCACGGTTTTTCTTCAGGGTGTTATTAAGCTTATAGGTCCTTGTTTCTGCTGTCAGGACCAATCAGATGCTTGATTAAACCTGAGGCAAGAAATTGTGCCTCATCCAGGGACACACAAACTCCCTCCCTGTCTCCTTGCGTTGTCCGGGCCTCTTCAGGTGCACACAATCTAAACAAGTGCACACCCAAACAAGTTTACGCTTTGACACCGCGCTCGCAAAGTGATGAAAGGCCGTTTATCCTGCATCCGCTGTGATATCTCAGCTCGCCAAGCAGAAACGGCCGAGCGCGTTATCACCTCTGACCGGGAAAAACCACAGGAGTCAGGACTGACGCCAGCAGCAAATACCAAAGGCAGAGTGGATGTGTGTGTGTCCCAGTGGTAATAATCACCCGGATTAGAGTGGAGCCAAACCCCTGCAGGAATCCCCCCCCACACTCAACCTCTGCCCTGCCCATGGCGGCCTGCAGCCCTCGATCCCCAGCCTCAGCTGCCATGGGAAGCAGAGCAGCCGTCATGTTATCCCCACTGAGCCCGGCTGCCAGACAGACAAACTTCTCCAACTCCCCCCGCCATCATCGCCGTATTGATCCTACATAGCAAAAAATAAAGTATCGACCAAGACGAGGCAACACAAAGGCACACATACCATCCAACAAAGGTACCCTTTTAACCGCAGAGGGTGCAGTGAAATGGAAGTTGACACAGCCGTCAATATTCCTGTGTGAGGGACGCAATATGTGGGCTACAACAATGGGGAGTGTGTGTGGGGGGGTTACACCTTAATAAGAGTCTGCATCATGTCTGGGGGGGTAGTTTGCAGTCAAAACAAAGGATTAGAACGGAGTGGGAACGTTTGCTCGATGGCATTACCCTCTCCCACTTGGAGACGCAGCCAAATCTGGGAGCGTGATTCAGTGGGAGGGAATCCTGCTACTGGCACTCATCAACAAATGTCAGAGGCACTGTTGAGCCGTGGTGGCATTTGTGACAGTGCGGCGCTGACACGTCAATCAACATTTCTCTCTGCATCCATTATCAGCCCACTATTCCAAGGGGGGTGCACACAATCTTTGGCATTCTTCCTGTATCTAGAAGCTCCATCCCACTGTGTAAAGACCTTTGTCTTGTGATAAGACAAGGGTCCCCAATTAATGAAATAACACCACAAAAACAGTTTTTTTAGGCTAAACTTTCCTTAGAAGTGTACTTTTATTCAAGTAAATTTTACATCAGAAGTGATGAGAAGTATACTTTTATCCAATTTTATTTAAGTGAGACGTTTTAGACTACTACAAGAGGATGGGTCATCTTAAAAAATGTGGAAAATTAAAATAATATCCCATCATAAAGTAAAGTATTACACATTGATGAGATTCTAAGAGTTTTAAAATATCATAACCTCTTTGTATAAAGTTGCAAGTTATCTAGAAGTTTATATGGGAGTAATGTAAACAAAAAACAGCTGTTTTACCTCAGACTTTTCTGCTTGCTTTCCTTCTTGTTGAGGACCCCTGGAACGCAGTTGGTGAGCTCGGTCCAGTCGGCGTGCAAGCCGCAGCTCCAGCCGGTGGAGAAGCGGGAGAAGAGCCAGGTCTCCTTGCGGTTCGGCCGGTAACAGGTACACTTCTTCTGTCCCGGTCTGCAGTCGCACGGAACCTCCAAGCGCACATTCTGCACCAGGTGCCTGCCGAAGGTAGTCCCGCCGGTCTTCTGGATGTGCAAAAACACGATCACGTCCTCCCCTTTGATTTGGAAATCGATCGTCCTCTCCAGGTCCCTGACGGGGAAGTAGTATTTCTTAACGTAGTGGGGGTCCGGAGTGGGGAAGATGTCCACCTCGTCCTCCTCCGTGAAATAACCATGCGGGGAGCCGAAATTGATCACTCCGGGAGCCACGTACTGATAGAGAATCAGCATAAAACACACAGATCCGACGACGATCAACAAGAATTTGCTGCTCCTCTCGACCATGGTCCTTCCCAGTGCGGTTCCCACAGCACGCTACCATTTCCCAGTCAAGCCGACAACGGAGAGCACGGCGCTCGACTTCTTCATTTTCGCTCTCCCCCGTGAAGAGGGACTCGGTTTCGGCGCTCAGCAGAGACTCATTTCGCTTCGGGACGACCGGCGAAGTTGTACCATGGCTGTGGGAGAGCGCTCAACACCGTGAAAGACGCATTGTAACTCGCTAAACGCCTCCCCGGAGCGGACCCTCCCCCGTCTACTTTGGTTTCCAGTCAACACAACAACAGACTCACTGCATCAACAGCGCTGCTATGTACCCAGGATGCAGCGCGAAACCCACCTTTTCAACCTCTCTCGCTCCCTATCGAAAACCGGCGAAAAGTCGCTGTAATTTATTGGTTAACACGTAACGACGCGTCATTTCCTTCCAGCCAATCACGAGAAGGCGTAGATGAAAGTTAGATAATGGGAAGCTTCCAGTTTACAATTTAAAAACAAAATTTACCATTTACTTACTTACAGAGATGTTTTTTCTAACTATCACGATTGTTTATAAATTAAACTATAAATTTAGTCTAGGATGAAAAATAGTTAAGCCCTCAGTCGTTTATGACCACAAATTAGCATTTTATTAGTCCTTGGGACAACAAACTAGAATTTCGTGGGCACAAGTTAGCATTTTATTAGCACGTTGTGCTCACAAATTAGTATTTAATGGGCAAAAAATTGATTTTTAGTATTTTGTGGGCTTTTTTTGTAGCCACAAATTAACATTTTGCACACACAAATAGGTCTCAAAGGCACCACTGAACATTTTAGAAACATTTTGTGGGCATAATCTATTTTTTCATTGACACAAACTAGCATTTTGTGCAAACAAATTAGTATTTTCGGTCAAAAATGAGCATTTCATTGGCATTTTGTGCACACAAATTAGTATTTTGTGGTCTCATGTTATTATTTTGCTTACACAAATATGAATTTTGAAGGCCAAAATTTGAATTGTATTAGCATGCAATGCACACAAATTAGTATTTCATGGACACAAATTAGCCTTTTTTTTTTTTTTTTTGCACGTTGTGCACACACATTAATATTTCATGGGCAGAAACTAGCATTTTTAAGCGCATATTCCTATTGGTATTTTATAAGTATTTTCAACCAATCAATCCACCTTCTACCGTTCATCCTGGACCGGGTGATGGGGCAGCAGTCTACGCAAAGATGTCCAGACTTCCTTCTCCCGAGTCACTTTCTCCGGTAAACACAATGAATCTTTTTGTAGGCACAAATTAGCCTTTTTTAGCATTTTACACACACAAATTGATATTTAATGGGCAAAAAATGTTTTTTGGGGGGCAAATTAGTGTTTTAAAAGCATTTTGTGGGCACAGTTTATTTTTTGTAGCCTCATATTAGCATTTTGCACACACAAATATGAATTTCAAGGGCACTAGCATGCTGGGCACACAAATTATTATTTCATGGGCACAAATAAGCATTTTATTAGCACGCTCTGCAAACGAATTAGTATTTCATGGGCACAAATTTGCATTTTTAGGAGCAAATTAGTATTTTATAAGTATTTTCATCCATCCATCCATCTTCTTCCGTTCATCTCGGACCGGGGTGCCAGGGCAGCAGTCTAAGCAAAAATATCCAGACTTCCCTCTCCCTGGTCACTTCCTCCAGTGGGGAAAATTTATTTTTTTTAGCCACAAATAAACATTTTATTCATATTTTGTCCACACAAATAAGTATCAAAGGCACAAATGAACATTTTATGAGCATTTTGTGGGCACAATTAACTTTTTAATCAATATAAATTTGCATGTCGGGCACACAAATTAGCATTTTGTGGCCTCAAATTAGTAGTAGAAATTGATTATACTAAACATTTGTGCACACAAAATACTTAATTGTGGCCACAAAATGCCACTTTCTAATTTGTGTGTACAAAATGCTAATTTGTGTGCACAAAAGTCTAATTTATGTGCACAAAAAAACTAAATTGTGGCCACAAAAGGCAAATTTGTGCACACATAATGCTAACTTGTACACACACAAAGCTAATAAGTGGCCACTTTGTCTGCAGAATATACTATTTCGTGGCTAAAAAAATATTTTTGGTGAATTAGTATTTATTTGTAATTTCATACCCAGGACTTCATAGAAAGTGCACTTTTATTTGTTTGGAACAGTTGAGTTTCACCTCTTCCATCCTATGTTTGTTAAATACTGAACATAAAAGTGTCTGTTTTGACACAGCCAGGGGTTAAAATGTCTATTTTTCCTTAAACTAAGAAAATTAAACATAACGATGAACCTTTCCAAAATTGATCAAAAAGGTTTTAAAAAAAGTTCTACAACAATAAATTATTCAGCTCATAAAAGAACTAGAACAACATCTAATGTACTAAAAGGCTTAATTGACTCGTTAAAGGTTCAGATTTAACAATTATTAAATTTTGGACACAATTATAATATGTATCTGTTGAAATATTGTGTGAACTGATTAAAAAAAATATTAAACTTTTTTTTAAATCTCAATTTAAACATGGTAGTGTTATGGTACTTCACTTTAAAAACTTGAATGACTTGCCAGAGTTAACAGACTGAGTTCTAAGTAGTGTGATCAAGCACACTTGAATTTATGAAAAAGGACAAATTGCAAAATTTACGTGCAAGTCCACATGCTTTTTTTCTTCTGTTTGAAAAGCATTTGACTTTTGAAATTTCTGCATGATATGAAATGATACTAAACAATACACTGTTTATTAAAAAGCCTGAAATGTAAAAAATAAAAATTAAAGCAAATCTCCAAATAAGCAGAAAACAAACATGATCAGAATCAGCCATAAGACTTGCTGCAAGAACAAAAGTTTGATTGTAAATGTTTTCAAAAAACAAGTTTGATTAGGGGGTCAATATAACTTTGTTTGGCAGAGTTTGGCAGATTATTTTTTCCTAACAAGTACATTTTATAATAAAAGCCTTTAACTTACATATCACTTATACATTATATTTAATCAATGTCCAGGTTTTAATATTTTTTTTAAATCTCACCTTAATCTTGCATAAGTAAAATTATCTGAACTTTATTCTTCTGTGAAAGTCTAAAGATTTATCCAGACAAGGAAAAGACAAATGCATGTTTGGCTGCTTTTACAACTTAACAGTTTTTTACAGTCAATTCTTTTTACAGGTTCTAAATAGATTTATTTTATTTTAAATAAAATAAAAAACAGACTACCATGTTTAACAGATGGTAAAAGAAAAGGAAAGTAGAAGAGCTTTTATTTGACAAAAAAATAAATACTTGTCCAAACTGAAGGGGTCTGAACTGTATTGTTCCTATTTAAAAACCAAACAATTATTAAAGGGTCAGCAGAAAATTTTCAACCACAGATAATAAAATTAGGTGCGATTAAAAAAAAATAAAACTAATATGTAATATTTTTTATTTTAGCAAGAAACAAATTAACTCAGACTTGTTATCACAAAAAATACAAGCAGAAGTCAATAAGATTTTGTAGTTGTTTGGTTAAAATAAAAATAAAATAAAAAAGAATGCATATCTTAACAAGATTAGATACATGGATTGAATTAAATTAATTAATTAAAGATTTTGTAAACAAAAATGTATACGCATACATCCCTTGTTTTGACAGAAAAAGAGATCCTCTCAGTTCTTCACTTTTACTCACACATCAACAGGAAGAAAAGCACTTTTTTTTCAGACAGGCTCATTTCCCAGAAAGTTGCAAACGCCCCACAACCATGAGATCAACCGCTGCCTGTCGCTCACTCTGCTCCCGCTGGTGGTCAGCAAAGAGCCCAGCTGCTCCTCTCCTCTCCTCTCCTCCCTGTCATCCTCCTCTCCAGCCAGCTCGCATATGAACGTGAATCCCAGGGGCGACCACTTGTGAACATGTTTGAACTGATCACATCCTGTGAGCAGAAGAGAGAAACACAGTGTTTAAACTGCTGGGTGCGGCTCAGATGAGCCGTTTTCTGTCATTCTGGGTTCCATCGGTGCCTCTGAGGTTTAACAGCCTTTATGTCTCAAAGCAATTTTTTTTTCTCCCGAAAACAAACCGAAATGTTTCCTAGTCACCAGCAGCTCAATCAGCAGCTTCTGAGGGGAAAACAGCATTTGAATGCAATTGATTGCAGATGTGGTTACCAAGAAGGTTTACTGGAGTCTCACTTTGTGTGTCGTTGCTGGAATTTGTGATGTGCATTTATTCCCACATGGATGCAGTTCTCTCTAAAAGCCTGTCATTATTAAATATATGTAAGGTGAATGCTGTTGGACCAGTAGTTATAGTAGATCCACCAATACGTCTGTCACAAGACAAACATTTTTTGGGTTTTTCTTGCTGTTGAAACAAATAAATCTTACAGAAAACTTGAAAAAAATAAAAGGTATTTGTGAATGATTTTTTTCCAACCCTTCTGCTTAGACATTTGTCCTCTTAATTTGGTGTTTGTTTGCTATCAACATTTAAAGGTTGCAATTAAGTCTTTATAGCGGCACTTTACACCCAATAAGACAGGGTTTTTACTAATTCAAGTTGTTTGGCTTTGGTTTAGTGAATAAATGTAAAAAAGATTAGATTTTGGAAGGCAAGACCAACCAAAATGTCTGTTTTGTTGGGTTTTCAAATTATCATATTTTCACATCTGTTTTTTTAAGATCTTTTGACAAATTTGCCAGTGAGATTTAATTAATACATTTTTTTGTGCCTAGTCATATTTCTAATTTATACTGATACATAAGGCGTTTTCTTGTTATCTATTTCACAGTTTATTATGTTATCTCACGTGTTGTAAAACCATAAAACTACATTCAAACTCAACAGAGGGACATACAGTTATAAAAATGTGCCTAAAACCAGGACTTAGTGTAAAAAGTTCAGTTTTTTTCCACAAGCTGTCAGACTACTAAACAACTAATCTGATCTGTGTCGATTTTTGGTCTCCCCTGAAGCCGGGCATCATGTTTGGACCTGTCTTTTGTACCTTTTATTGCTCTTTTATTCATATTTATCAGCATTTACTTGTATTTTAGGTTCTTATTTAACATTTTTATAATTTTTTTAACATTGTATATTGTTGTTTTAACTTTTCACTCCCACAGTCCCAAGAAACGCAATTTCACTTAGTCTGCATTAAGCTGTATGAAGGCAAGTGACAATAAAGCTTCTATAAAGCTTCTAACTTTTACTGACACAAGTCCATGTGGTGTTCCGACAAATATTTAAATCTATTTGCAATAGTTTTGAATGTTTGGTTGAGAATTTACATCAACAACAAAAACAAACAAAATATTGTGTTATATTTAATTTATGAGAACCCACAGTGACATCAGTGTAACAGAAAAGTAACTTGGTTTATGTTTTTTTTTCCACATAAATTTATTTTTAAGGAGAAAATGGGTCTGAGTCTTAAGGGTTAAGAGAGTTTCTGTTAACATTTTCTAGTTTTTGGACTTTTTTTTTCAAAGAAGTTCTTCTCCATCTTTAAAAGTTACATTTCTAACATAGTTTGGGGTGAAACTAATGTACTGATGACAAAAAAATGGATTTAGTTTTGAAAACCAAAGATACACTATATAAGCCAAAAGTCTTACTTTTCTCTGGAACCCCAAGAAAACGTTAAACTCTTACTCCAATCATATTTTCATCTATTTTAAGGATTCACAGTGGTCTTTGAAGACGATTATGCATTTTTTAGTAAAAATTATATATATAAAAAAAGTCGTTTTCTAGGACTTAGTTGCTGGAGAGCAGCTTTAGTTCATCAGAAATTTTAGTCTGAGGGGTGAGTGGGACTCGGTGCAGTAAGCCTGCACTGACATCCCATCATCCCTTTGTTTACACTCTCTTCAACTAGCTTACAGCCCCTCGCAGCCCCAAGATAACATTACTGGTACATCAAAAATGGCGAGCAAAATTGGAGATATGCAGGCACACTGAGTCAGATTCCTGGTCAGATGAGGAAAACAAATGCGTACACGGATCTATTTGTCTGCAAGTGGATGCATCAGAATGGAGCAGAGGATGGAGCTTGTGGTCTGTCGATTGGAGTTACTACATGAGAACTACAAGCAAAACATCATCAAGGACAGTTCACACCCCGGTTCGGACTTGTTTGCCCTGATGCCCTCTGGAAGGCGTTACAGAGGCATCAAAACAAAAACAAACAGACTGAAAAACAGCTTCTTTCCAAAAGCAGTATCTATGTTAAACTCCAACTCACACAGATAACTGCTCATCACGCTGTACAGTACATGTTCATATATTTATATACTGCTTATGTACATATGCACATGTAAATCTGTAAATCTGGTTATTTAAATGCTCGCTTTTTTGCACATCCATAATGTACATATATGCTCATAGTCTTATATGGCACAGTTCATTGTATATATTTTTCTACATATTTTTTATACTTTATATCGTATTTTTTATATTATGTTCTGTATTTTTTATGCCACTTGCACTGAAACGGTTGCTGCAATTTCATTGTCCTTGCGATAATGACAATAAAGGTCTATCTATCTATCTATCTATCTATTTTTCTGATGGTATTTTTTGTTTGCTCCTGATTCACCATCCATCCATCCATTTTCCTGACCGCTTCTTCCCTTTCGGGGTCGCGGAGGTGCCGGAGCCTAACCCGGCTACTGATGGGCGAAGGCGGGGTACACCCTGGACAGGTCGCCAGTCTGTCGCAGGGCCTCAACCACACACACATTCATTCTCACTTTCACACCTAGGGGAAATTTAGAGTCATCAATGAACCTATGAAGCATGTTTTTGGATGGTGGGAGGAAGCCGGAGTCCCCGGTGAAAACCCACGCATGCACGGGGAGAACATGCAAACTCCACACAGAAAGGTCCCAGCCGGGATTCGAACCGGGGCCTTCTCGCTGTGAGGCAAGAGCGCTAACCACTGCGCCACCGTGCAGCCCCCTGATTCACCATGATTTGAATAAATAAATACTGAGAAATACAATTTTAATCTTCAGTTGTTTTTATGTATGTCCTCCATCACCCCATTTTAATTGAAGTGGGCGTTTAACTTTGAATAGGCTGACAAAAAGGAGGTGACTGTTGGATATAATCATATAATGATACAATGTAAGAAGGGCAAAAGTTAGCCCCATAATACGGATATTCTGCAGGAATGGAAAAATTGCACAGTTCTATTTATAAACATTTAAAAATAGTAGGTTTGTTATTTTATTTTAAAAATCCTAAAAGAAAAATGTTTTTTTGAAAAACAAAATCCTTCCAGAAAAAGGTCAAAAATGTCTTTTTTATTTAGTTTTTCTTGTAAAAAAATTACAAATTTCCCTTTTCATCAAAAAATCTCAAATTTTAATAATGTCACAAGTTAATCTAAGTGTATAATTTAGTTACAGAAGATAAAACAATCATATTATTGCCCTAAAAAATAACATTTTAATCACTTTGAGACTGGTGACATTCTCATATACCTTTTTTTCAAACCTGTTGTTCAAAAAGATTTTCTACTTTTAAATTAAATTTTCTCAAATATTTTTGGGATCATTTTAAATTCTATTTGCAAACATTAGGTATTTTGAAATGTCTTTTATTTGGATTGTGGAACAGGAAGTTTCATTGGTGCACATGTCATTTGGCTGTGACTTTGGATATTTGGCTTTTTTTTTTTTGGAAAAGTGTTAGAAACTCATCAGAACTCTAGAATGAACCAAACAAACCCTGATCTATTCAAGAGTGAAGTCTCTGTTCACTTTTGGGTATACCAAAGTGAAGGAAAGAGGAGTAAATAACTACAGCACTTCAGATCACAAGGAGGACATAAAAACAGCCAAAAATGATCAGCATTCTCTCCCTGTTTGAACCCGGTCTGTGGGGCTATTCTCATGTGAGAGCAATCGTCCTCTTTCCTGCAGTGAGGAGATCTGATAAATAAAGAGATATTAAAATGTGGAACATTATGTCAGTTTGGAACAAATGATTTATTTGTTTCGTGCTTTCAGTCAGACTCACAATGAAATGGCCTTTAACAGAGAGTTCCCACACACTTGCTAAAACACCATTTTCTCTGAATTATTATGTGCAGCACATCCAAGACAAATAAACATCTCACCTTTTAATATGGTAACTAGATTTGTTGGAAAATAATACTCCTGGATGATTTGTTGTGTTTGCACCTTGATGGAAAACACTTTTATTTTTGCTGCGATTATCTCAGCATGAGGGCAGTCACCACATGTGAGCCAGCCTACAATTATTACCCTCCATATTGGTGCTCTACCTTCACTGGAGCTGCATCCACCTGTCACTCGGCTGCCAGGCGACTGGTGTACGGGAGAATTTTGGGGATGGCAGAAAGAAAAGCGCGGAATATTAATAACATATGCTAGCAACCGTTAACTGGTGGATGCTTATGATTGGAGGCTTTCTTGTGTGTTTTACTCGCACCACGCATGCTTCCATTTAGAGGAGCGTTACTTTAGGAAGATGGATGTCACACAGTGAGCTGCCCTCTGGCTGGAGTATAGAGATGACAGTCTGTTTATCATCGGAACCAGTTTATTGTTTCCTTTTGCATAATAATCCCGTTTAGATGGATATTTCCCCAGTGTTTCCAGAAGCTCGGAGTCATGTTTTATGTCTTGCTTCAGCGTTTTTCATGCTTACATTCCATCTCTATTTCACTGGCAATGCGCTTATGATAATGAAATAAGAGTGTGCTAATAGAAACACGATAAACACATGCTAGTAATAAATGCTTCCAATTAAAAAATAAAGTTCATCAAGCTGATTGGTTGATTGTAGGTCTTGTGTTGACACAGCTTGAGCTGCGTGCTAAAGTGTTTATCCTGACGTTGTCATGACTTAAGGGAATTTGCTCGGAGGCACTAATGTTGGCTCGCTCTCACGCAGACAGTGTTCAGACATGCCCTGCTTGTTCATGCCATATTTTTTTTTTTTCTAGGGAGCCACAGAGAGCCAAAGATGCATGAACAAGAGCTGGGAGGTATTAAAACACTTTTTCATGCACACACAGGAGCATTTTTTAATGCTTTTAGGTCACGAGTGAAGCCGGAAACATTAAGTCAAAAGAGTTAGGCTTCTGGAGCCCTGAAACGAGTTATTCTCCGCTTCTTCAGAGGGTTGCAGACACAAATATTTTTCTTGGATTTGCCGTGGGGAAGCGGATGCTGCAGAAAGAAAACAAAAAAGAAAAGGGAGTAGTGTATTAGCTGCATTCCTGCGTCTGTTTGAGTGTGTGTACTCAAGCAAGATAAAAAAAAAAAACACAAAGAAACTTTGAAAAATTGCAGCAAAAGCATTGTGACTGAATACATAGGATGTTTTTTGGCTGGCATGTGTAGATTTCCTATAAATCTTGATGAGTTGTGTGAATTAAATATCACAGAAACTGATGCTCAAACACGACTGTGTCACTACGGTGGCCTGTTAAGGGAACATATTCAAAGTAACACTCTATCAAATCATCTACATGATGTATCTCTCTATCTTGAGGGCACAAAAGTGCAATTTCACAATGGGGTTGATTACTTAGTCCGAATTCTTCCCTTCCCTTCATTTGAAGAGGCCTTTTTTTGTGCAAGTGGGTCAGAAAATGTCTTTTTTTTAGGGTCTAGATTGAGTCCTGAACCTTGCGTTTGATCTGTATTCTGAACTAATGCTTTAAAAAAAAAAAAAACCCACTTGTCTAAAGATCTCTTCAGCCATTGGCCAGAAATTAGGAGGGTGGGGCAAAGCAACTAGAGAAAAAATTATGGAAGTCCTACGCTTTGCAATCCTTGTCAGAATAGTTCACAGTTGCGTTGAAATAAATGCTCTAACAAATAAACAGTTGGACCCTTTTTTCTGTCTGATAATACAACAAAATTTGTTCCGGATTCTCGGGGGGGAAACATATTTTGGTTCACTTAAAGCGAACTAAATGCATCCAGTCTTCTAAGTTAGCCCTTTTTCAGAAAGCACAGACTAATAACTGACTTTTCCAGTTTTCTGTCTTTTTCTCCTTTTTTTTTTTTTGGTTAAATAAAGTACCTAAGGAGTCACTGCAGAAAAGCTGAATTGCAGGTGTGGTTCCATGACTCATAGTTTGGCAATTTGCTGATGTGAAGTCAGCTCTGTTTCAATATTTGCTGAATTGGCTGTTATTAAATCCTCAATTTTACCTAAAGGGTAAACTAGATGAGAAAAACAAGCCTGATAGTTGTTGGAACAGCTGAGAAATGTAATGGTCTGCTGCTGTCAATCAAAAGAGAACTCATTTTTTGGGGTCAATTACAAAGTAAAATGATGACTCCATTTGAAAATGAAAAATATAAAATCAGTCCACAGAAATAAAATACGTTTTTGATGCAAAGCTGCAAATGTGTTTCTTTGTGCTTGAAAAGTTAACTATTTTACTGTGAATTAGGGTTACTCTTTTAAAAGCTTTATCAATCCATTCCTTAAAGAAATAATACGTTTGTTGGTTAATATTGATCATTTATCCATAGATTTTAAACTGATTTTATAGTAAAATAAACTTTTTTTATTTTTATTTTTTTTACCACTGCTGATATTACAAAAAGTAAGCAAGATAAAAGTAAAAAGTTTAAACTGTCAGAGTGGTTTAGTCTAAAAATAAAAAAGAGGATCTTTTTTGACACAGCCAACTTTTATTTTGAAAGGAACTTTCATTAGCTGCCAAAAGTACAATCATTTTATGTTGCTTTATACAGACAATACAAGTTGCCATAATTCAATTATTGTAAATTATATTTTATAAATAAATCAATGGAAACACAAACATTAGATTAGATTAAATTAGATTACATTAAAATGTTTTTTTTCAAGCAATCAAAGCAAGAATAATACAAAAATTTCTTATTAAAAACAATTTTTCTAAAAGGTGAAGACTTTACAGCTTATGCTTGGTTATGGTCCATAACAAACAGAACCAAATGGCTCTTTTAGTGTCAAAGGTTGCATACTCTTACCCTCGTTGTATCATTTTGTCTTAAACCAGCTTTTAAACCATTTTTTAAACCAGGGTTGCAGGTTTTGCAGAGCTGAGTCTCAGACCCAATCTCCGACATGTGTCCTTCTCCCTTTGTTCGATATTCATATATTAGAGTGAACTGCACCCTTCAAGGACTCCATGGAGGCGGCCCACTAACAAAAGAGCTGCAGGTACACCGAGCGAGGAGCTGATCCAGAACAAGAAGCTGGAAAGTCAAAGTCTACCCAGTCAAGGTCGGCTGCAGGGGTTTTGTTGGCAGGCTGACCACCAGGCAGCTGAAAGACTTGGACCTTCAAGGTCAAGTCCTACAACAAGCCATTAGAGCTTTCTCCAATTCAGACCTGCATGGGCCTCAAAGCAGCAGAGGAAGTGAGGGTAGAGGGGGGTACGTCTTAAAAGCCAGCTGTTGCCAGCTAGTGCTCCCTCTTGCCTGTCATCAAAGCATCAGTGAAAGAGGGTTGACACCTGATGCCCCCAGTGAAGCCCCCATCTACCTCTGCGCTGAAGAGACTGAAAACAGTCGCTGTGAACACACACTAAAAATCATTTGGTTTGTTCACAAACGAGCTAACAAAGAAAACTGCCATCATGTTACTCTAGAAAAGTCTTTTTCTCACAAGAATCCACGAGAAGAGAAACTTCACTTTGGGTTAACCTTGGCAAGACTTTTCTTAGCCCTGGAGCTTCTGGGATTGAAAACTCATGTGTAAACCTGCAACCAGGTCAGCTAGATCATATCTTACTGTAAGAACAAGATGTTCTGTGCTCCATGAGTGTAATATGTGTGGTTGCATTAATGCTTAAACACAGAAAGGCACATTTAACTTAGAAAAAACAAACTTTTTTTTTCTCAATAGGGAAGAAGAATGTCTTTCAAAGGAAAAAGTCTGACTTGAGTCTGCAGCCTTCGTATGCTCCCACTGGAAGGCTACGTAAAACAAAAACGGCTTCTAAGACAAGACTAATGGACCTGTCAGAACTGTCAGACAACTGAAATGTTCATGCATGAGGTACAAAGTGTTAGACAAAAAATTCATCTGAAACTGAATTTTTAATCACATTATTAAATTAAAAAATGGTAAAAAAGGTGATTAGAACATTTTTTTTCCTGATTTGCCTCAAGTTTGACTTTAAAAGTAAGACTTCAGTCACATATCCCGAAAGACCACTTCGTGGTGACCTAAATGCAAGTTTTTCAGCAAAGTCAGCAGGTAGCTGTGTAACAGTTTTGGAATTAGGAGGTGGCAGTCACATTTTTACATGCCGCGCGGTGGCTAAAGAAGCTTTAATAAAAAGTTCAAATTTTACAGCGACCGGATGATTTTTCTCTAAAAGTTGACGTCAGTCAATGGCCACCTGAGCACATTTGGAGATCGTGTGACAGGCGGGGATGACATCATTACAAAATCAGGTGGCCGCTCTGATTAGAAGCGGGCAACAGTGTCGGGGTAATGAATAACAAAGTAACAAATTACTGTAATTTAATTACTTTAGTCAGTAAGGGAGTAACATAACAACATACTGTTCAAATTTCAGTAATTACATTGCAATTACTAGACTAAGGAAACCCTAATTACTTAATTACTGACATTTTGGTGCAGTGAAACCACAGGTAACAAATGAATTTGTGTAAAAAGTTGGCTTTGACATTGTCTAAAAAAAAGAAAAAATAGTGAGTTATTGGTGCATGCTTGCTAAAGCTGAGTCGGAGATTAGCCAAAGTAAGGGGAAGAGAGTGGAAATATGGACACATTTGTTGGGGCAATTGGCAAATGGAGATATTCATATTATTTCCAATTTGTTGCAAACAAAAGCTACTACATAATGTACATTTTTCTCATGTTCATGTGTTGAGATTAATTGCTTAAAAACCTGATTGCCGTTGTGCAGCCTCTGTGATTATATTGTGTACCTTGTTTGTGCTTGCTTTATTCCTTTGAAAATGTATAAGTTAGTGGAAAAAAAGTAGTTTAACAAGTAGGGCTGGGTTGATAAAATTGATTAGTTGATCTGACTTGACATATGCTCAATAATCGATCCATAAAAATAGACATCAATCTAATGCATAATGCTAAAGTCTGCTAGCGTGATGCTAGCGTACAATAAGATTTCCCATAGAATAGCTAATGCTAAAGCTCGGTTAACTTAAACATGCATTACTGACTAAAACATCTTTATTTACTCACAGGCATGAATTTTCAAAACTTTTTTAAGGAAATATTTTTTAAAAGTAACCATTTGTGGTCTAAAGAACAGTTTTTTGGTCATGTGTCCTTCTTCTGGAATACGGTGTAATGCAATAGCACGATCGCCACCTAGTGGCCAAACTGAAACGCCCTCCAGGAGAGGTGGAACAATTGTTGGAGCTTCTCTGTTTTAGAATCTATGTAACACTGTATAGTATTAACAATCTCATTATAATTTCACTAATAATTTTTACAGTATGTGAACTTAATCAGATTAATATGAATATCTTTAAAACATATATAGATTATTAGTGTTTCTAAAACATGTCTAAATGTGTGAACTCAAAAATGAATTGAATTGAGTGGATCAAAAGAATAAAAAAAAAAAAAAAAATTAGATCAATCCAGGCTTTGGTGAAAATAAATTGGGGAATGAGTAAAGTAATTACAATTTAATCCAGTAACTAAAATAAAGTAATCAACTATTCTTTAAAAATAATTTGGTAGGAGTTTATATAAAGCGTTCCATTCTGCACACCTGACGGCCGCCGTCTACAATCATGACCACAGCAACAATTAGCCATCATGTGGCATTAATACATATATTGTTTATGATTTTCAATAACATTCTTAAAAAAAAGTTGGCTAAACTGTCAGTCAGAACAGCTTTTTTTTCAGATTTGCATTAATTTTGTCTTTGAAAGCAAACATTCCCTCTGGATGTCTGTTGTTGAATTCTCTTTTCTCTATTCTGAGCTTTCTTTTATCATTTTGTTTTACTTTCCTGCTACTTTACATTTATGGGAAATTGAACTATTTTGTTGTTTGCTGACATCTTTTCTATCCTTCATCGCTCTTATTTTTTCATTTTGCTGTTGCACCAATCTTGAAATTGTGGTTGATTTAAAGTAAAGTTGTGTGTGTTTAATCTTTATTTGTATTCTCTGGGTTGTTTATCTAACTTTCCAGCGAGTAGTGAAGCCTGATCAGTAATTTTTCCCTGGGTTTTGTGGGATGAAAAGCTTTCATCTTACACATATTAATATTAATATTTGTTTTGTGTCCAGGGAGATCTTCTGCTGAAGGTGGCAACAAAGAGACTCAGAAATTACATTTTTACTCTGCTTTTGAATGTATGTGTGGCTCTGCTCCGGGAAGATTGCCTACCTTTATCTTCTGTCAGTAATGCATGTAAAATGATGGATGAGGACATGTGCAGCATGTTTATCCGTTTCAGAGGTTGTGAGACTTTTCTTTCACCAGTTTCTTTGTTCATCTGTAAATGTTGTGCACAGACCTTTAAGCTTTTCTGACAACCTCTTTTAGAGTTTTTCAACCCCTTGATGTAATAGTCATTTCAAATGCAGATGTAGTAAGAAAAATGTGTAGTATTAGTGCAATAATTCATGTCTTTCTTAGGATTATTTGTGCAGAGCTTTGATATAACCTCGGTTGTGAATTGGAGCTTTGAAAAACTCAATTGAATAACACTGTATTTAATTAAATAACAATTTTTATTAACCTTTTATGCTACCCAGATTTTTTTTTTTACCACAAATCTTTGACAACTGTAAATACAAGGATTGAAGTTGAAACTTTCAATATAAAATGAATGAAAACAACATTTTCAGGGTTAAAAACGAGTTGTAAAGAAAATTTTTTAAACTTCTCAAACTCTTCTGGTAAAGTAAACAACAAACTCAGAAAAGTCGATTTAGCTCCCATGGAGTTAAATTCAGCATATAAACAGTATCAATATGGGTCCACTCTAGTGTTAACTTTTATTTATTTTAACTTTTTGCACCAGGATAGAGCTGAAAAACACTTTTTGTAGTTGAATATGAACAAAAAGAGCATCTAGTTTTTAAAACACCAGTTGTAAGTGTCAAAAATTAACATCATAATGTATTTTCTTTAAAACAGAATAAAGTTTAAATTATATCAACACTATCAAAAGTGTTATGTGTAATCACAAACAAATCTTTGAAAGTTGATTTTAAAATCTACACTGTAAAACGAGGTAGCTAAAATGTAGAAAAGTTACACAAATCTTAACAAGACAATTGATAGAAAAAAGTAAATTCTGTTTATGCAGCAAGTTGTTTATACTTGTCAAAAAATCTAGAAGATTTTAGAAAGATCTAGAAGCAAGGAGTTCCACACTCAAAAAAATGATTCAAGCCCCTCTTAAAGGTGACACATTTAGATTTAATTCATTCTACTCAAATTTAGTAGTTCATCAGAAA
>NC_050533.1:9290472-9297936 GCF_002922805.2 Oryzias melastigma
ATTTTATTCATTTACAGTAACTATGCATAGGTTGGTTGGACTAACTCAATTTCTTTACATTGAATAAACGTGTACAATTTGAGTTCACTTTACACATATTTATTAGATGGAAAACCTGCCCTTAATTAAATTGAGTCCATCCAATGAATCATTTTTATGAGTGCAGTAACTAAGAATAGGTTGGTTGGACTAACTCAAATTCTTTACATTGAAAAAACTTGTTCAATTTGAGTTCAGACTACACATATTTTTTGGATGGAAAACCTGCCCTTAATTAAATTGAGTCAATCCAATGGATCATTTCTTTGAGTGCACTCAAAAAGTGAAAAACATGCTTAAAAAGCTAACTGCTAGATAGAACAACTTAAAACTAAATGTTATGCAGCTCAAATATGTTTTTTAATAAGTATTAAATAAATAGTTTGTATTTTTTTAGTTTTTTTATTCATTGAATTGAAGTTCGTTTTGATGACAGTGATAAATAAACTGGTGTAATAAGTGGAAATGACTCATTTGAGAACAAATATTTTCTCAGTACATGTACATGTTGGCTCATTGTTGAGACATGAGTTCCCATCCTAGGATGTCTCTCCGTGTTATTTTATTATTTTTTTTTTTTGTGAAAGGAGAAGCATAATCCAAGAGGTTAAAATAACAAAGTTTCTTTGAAGATGGAGAAGTCCTTTTCTGTCTCCAAATCTTTAAATTCTAAAATGTTTTTATCCTTGTCCCTGCAGCCTACCCACATGGTCTAACTCTACTCCCCTTTGCCTCTGGATCCTACAGGCCGTCTCCATCTTCAAATAAAGTTGGCTAATTTAATCTTTTGGATTATTTGACAGAAAAAGAACATGAAGAGACATCCTAGGATGGGAAATCACGTCTAAACAAATGGGGGCTCGTCCGGGATAGAGAAGTAAGAGGCTGTTATCCAACTTTGCTTCTGGGCCGAGTACAAAGGAGCCACTGAACGGTAAGCAGAAACTTGTTATGACCTATTACAGATGAATTCTGCGATTGAACATCTTAAATTATATTGAAGATTTTGGGAGATGGAGAACGTCTGTCGGTAAATAAGAAATAAAGTGAAATGAAAACGAAGGACACTCATCAACTGAATGAGTTGACCGCCCCCCAAATGTTAAAACTATGATCCAACCTTTCAAACATCTGATTCAAATGAATGATACGACAAAGGCAAGTTTTAAACACAAGTGTGAGGACTTTAGGGTTTAACAAGTCTGTAGATGTAATCCCCAAGGAAGATTGCTCAAAGGTTTGAGGGCAGTAAAAGCATGAACTCACTCTCTCTGCGGTTACCGAATCATCTAAGAATGTTTCAACACTTCAGTTTGTTTCCTGATCCACAGCAGGGGTGAAGCTCAGAGAAGAACGTTGGTCTGCCTGAACATAAGAACGAGGGAACTTTGGTAGAATTCAGACTGTCTATTCAGAAAAGTGCTGAGAGTACAGAAAAAAATCATTTAAAGCTGCAAGAATAATACAAACTGATAAAATATCCTGTTGGCGTAGAAGCTAAAATCAAATTTAGGGAGGGGTTGTTCTTGTCCTCATTTTTAAAAAATCTTGTTGGTCAGTTTTTATTTGACGCAATATCGCTCCAAAACAAACAGCTGTTGTAACTGAGATGTTTCCAGGGAGTTTGGTTCGTTCTTGGCAAACAAAACCTATTATAGGTGTGAAAATTTTGTGCTTCCCCAATTTGTTCAAGTAACATTTTGGTGTGAAAGGACCCTAATAAACCAAAGAGAGCAGGTGGTAACCTGGTGACTCAAGCAGATGAAAAAACATTCATAGGAAAAGCAGCTTTCAGTGAGATCGTCTTTGAGTTCTTGTAGATGTTGAATTGCCAAACTGTTCACAAACAACTTAAAAGATGAGAAAAAAATTGAAGTAAAAAAAAAAACACAGAACAAAAACATTTTTTTTTCTGTTAACCCTCATGTCAGCTGGTGTTCAAACATTCCTCAGTGTCTGCATTTTTGAAAGCCTGCGAGTGTGCTGTACTTTTCTCTCTGCAGGGTTGTTATTTTCCCTTGACATGTTGACCCCTGAATTCTGCTGGAGGATATATGTTTTCCAAGATTACAGCAAACTGAACACTCTTGCCAACACGAGGATCAAAATCTACAGACTTGACTGAGATGGGGGAACTGGAAATCCTCTTTCTGAGTGGAGATAGTCATAAATCATTAAAAACCTACTTCGATCAAAATCATGTTTTTGGTGTTTTTAACGTGTTCTTCTGGCATTTTTTTGTTGACGGAGCCATATATGACGAACACAAAGCTCAAAATAGCCCTTTTGAGTTTTTCTTTATTCAAATATTTGTGAATCAGGAGCAGACGAAAAAAAAATGTGGTAGTTTTTCATATATTGGAATAGAGCTGTGGCATAAAAAGTCTGGACCAAGATTAGTGAGATTCACACTAAGCCTCTTCCAACTGAAGGTGACAGACATCTGCGATTACACATAAACACATGAACACATTTACAGCGCGTTTGGGACGAGTCAAACGCCGGGTGTAAAAGTAGCATTAAGTTAGGACTGTGAGGTCTGTAAGTCAGCAGGGAACTGCATAAACAGAGAGCTCTAAGCAAAGGGGAGGAGAAGAGGGGGTGGAGTTACTTATGCCAATGGTCCCGCCCACAGAGGAGAATTTCTAATGAAAAAAATGAAAAAAACTGCATTTATACACAAATTAGATTAGACACTCTTTATGTCTCAAGATTCGTGCATAAATGCTGCTAGAATGCTAGGCCATTAGAGTTTTGTTATCAGCTGCTTTGAACTTAGATTGTGAATAAAATCTGGTTGAATACTTTCCACACTTTCTTAAACAGATATGCCCCAATATTTAATAAAAAAGTCTAAGTATGCATTTTTTAAACACTCAACGCTAAAGTTTCTCTATTCTCATTGCTCCTTTGCAGCTGATATTTCCCTGCAGCACCAACACAAATCCAAAGTTACACACAAACATGCAGACACAAGTTACAAATCAAGAATTACGCATGGACAAATCGGATGAGTCATTTTTCTCTCCACACTCATAAGATAATTCTGATGGGTCTTCAAGTGTTTTTTTTTTTTTTTTACCATGTTGTAAATAACTTACATGCACATTTTGTACTCACTGTTTTGTCCTGTTAAAAAAAGTCAACAGTTAAGAGTAAAACCTTAACAGATCTGTACCTGACAACATTTTCATGTTTCATTTTTTGCTAAAAATTGAGTTTTGGGCTTTTAATTCTTAACCTCTATTAACAGAAATGTTCTTTTTTGATGGAAATGTCTTGTGATCAGTAAGGAATTACATTGCAGTCAATATCAATTATCTCTGTCAACATTTGCTTTGAGAAATTTAGCTGGCGTAATGGCGGCGGACTCAAATAACCAAAGCTTTTTGTTTGAGTGGACTGGAATCTGATCCAGCTGCAGCTCCAGTTCTTGGAAGATGCCAAACGACTAATGGAGGCCACGTAACCTCACACGCTCTCACTCGGCTTTGTCCTTACTCACCTCTGCATATACCCCCCCCCTTCTCACCGTTTATTCCCCCGACCACGCCTATCCCTCCCCCCTGTCTTCGTAAACCACCTGGCACCAGGTTCTCACTGAGAACTCCACACCCCTTATCTCGTTTGAAATGCCGAGCTGGGCAGTAATTACTGTGCCGTTGGTGGTTTTCTCTTCACACAAGTTTACTCCTCTGGTGTGTTTAATCTGAGTGTCACACTCTCTCCTTCCCCGTGACTCGACTTCCACTCGTTAGAAAACTTTGGCGAGGCTGATTGGCACAAGAGAGATGGTTCCAAAGATAGATGCAGAATTTGGCTTCGGAGTCTTGTCTCTGTGGCTAAAGCAGGTTGTAGACGGTAACTGAAGCTCAGCCGGATCATGGAATCAGCACGCCAAGGCGTCATCTCGGAACATGAAAATTAAAACCAGCAATGCCAGTAATGCTGGAGTTGATTAAGATCATTAGTGATAGCTGACAAGATGCAGGGGTTTTTTTTGTTTAAATAAAAGTCTCAACAACAACAAAAGTGTGTTTTTTTTTCATTTAATTGCTGAAAAGTGACAAACTTTAAAAAAGAAATGAGACAATCAGACACTATTCTGACTGATTCTAACTGTAAAAAATTGTATTGTATCTAATTGTATTTCATAAGAACACACAATATACAAATGCTGAGGGATTTGTTTACCAGATTAAACAAATAAAAGTTAATTTTGCAACAATCGATATGATAAGTCTAAAACTTTGCAGACCACTTTTGAAGAAGAAGGTAATTTGATCAAATTAAATGTGTTCCTCAAGAAGTTTAGGCAATCATCTTTAAAAATGATGTTGAATATATTATTTTTGTTGTGACTTTATATCTACTTATCCTGATGTACTTTATTCTGGAGACCTGTGCAAACTTTTAATTAAAAAATGCTTAATTTTAATAAAAAATGGGCAACTAACTGACAAGCATCTTGTTCTTATCCTCCTTCACTCTCCATCAGATTCATTGCCTTCAAGGCCGTCCTGAATTCACTTCCACTCATTCACTGCAATTAAGCTCACGCTCCTCAGCAGCTCATTCAGGTATTAATTGCTCTCCGGTTTGTTTGCACCAGTGCCAGTTTGTTGAAGTTCTCTTTACTCTTGTTCTTGTCTGGTTTTTGTTAATGACTTTGTTTTCGTTTTGCGACCGCATCCGAGCCAAGATTCCGGTTTCCGACCTTGTTTCTGCCTCTGATCCTGCACCTGTCCCAACGAAAATAAGCTTTTACTCAAATTTTCATTAAGAACTCCAGAAGAGTGCAGCAATAGGGGACAGAATCAGTCAAAGCCTTTCTCCATGGAGGTTGACAAGATAAGGAGGAGCGTCCACCTTCAAACATTAAGGCTGAATGAATAAACAAAACAGACAATTAAAATAAGGAGCATCCTGCAGAACTCCTTAGAGCAGACATGATGAGGTGTGCTGAGGAGAGCACTGTAACATATAGAGAAGATGAGGGGCATCCTGCCGACCTCCTCAGAAACAAGCAGACATGAAGAGAGGTGTCCCCACTGAGATCTCTGAGGAGAAGATGCTTTGAAGTTTTAGATGACTTGGTCGGGGTTTGGTGTTTCATGGTGGCACCTGATGAGAGTTTTCACAGAAAGATCATGGTCTTGCGTTCAAGGTGGTCTGAAAATATAATACAAACCTGTATGGAGAACTTTAGGAAAAAGATGCCTTATAACTAAAACATCCGGTGGAAAAACAATAATTTTTTAATAACCAATTTTTGCAGGGAAGAAATCAACAGGATCAAAAGTTGCTTCACTGTTGAAATGCAGTATCTGAGTCAATAAAATATATTACCAATGTTTTCAAGAAATATGTTTATTTAATTAGAAAAGTAGAAGTAAAAATTGATTATTTTTCCTGTAACATTCTTGATTCATTTACATAGTCTGTTCAGTGTTTTCCTTTCTTTGACCATGACAGAAAGCCACTGCATGGTCATGTGATTTCCACTGATGTTAGGCTGTTTTAGGGGTTTGACTTTTGAGGCTACGTTCACACTGAGTGATTTTAATGCTAAGTCAATGGCATAGACGTGATCTGAGATCCTGCAAAGCAATTTGAGCGTTGGGTGTGGTGTGTCAGTCCAGCACCAGAGCGATTTGAGAGGAAACAGTTGTGATTTGGGCGAGGCGGCTCGGTGAGAGTTCAAATATCTGAACTTTGGTGAGGCCACTTCAACCAATCAGCAACTCAGCTTTGGGCATGTGATGTGTTCAGTCACCCGCTCAGCTGGTAGAGTGCATGAAGGATCGATCTGACCATTCTTGTCCTGCAATTCCATCCATCCATCCATTTTCTTAACCTGCTGTATCCCTTTTGAACCCACGGGGTTGGAAGGGGTACAGCAGGTTAAGATTAGATTACCAAAGCTTTTAATTAAACATCATCTGTGTCTTCCATGTATTTTAAATGAGACATACACAGACACCGCTCCAAATCGATCTGGTTAAACATATTTGGCAGTAGCTCCTCCCACATGTGTCTGGGACATCTGGATTATCAACACATTTTTGGACTGGCGTCAAGCAGCTAATTAGAGACGGGCAATACAAATTTGACATGCAGATCGTGTTTAGTCAACACATTCTCGTCCCCAAGTCGTCACATATTGACGTTTGGTTAAGGACCCCTCCATGTCACTTTTTGGCGTTTTAGGTGTCCCCAACTCATTGTTTTTTGACGTGCTGACTGTTTGGAAAATCAAGGACGTGGTACCGGATGCTGTACTGGATGCGGTACTGGATGCACACTGGTCCTTGGGACGTGTCTGGTCCCGCATACGGTACTGCGTCTGGTACCGTGTCCAGTATCGCGTCCGGTTCCCACCAAGTTCACGTATAGTTCCAATTCGGGTCCAGTGTTGGGTTAGGGTACTGGTGCACTATGCGTTGCAGTACTGGACCAGTTCTGGTTCGCAACCCGGTGGTTGGGGACCCGTGATTTAATGGGAAAGGCGAGCACGTCAAAAAACGACTTCTTGGGGACACCCAGAATGTCAAAAAGTGACCAGAGGGATCCTTAACCAAACGTCAAAATGTGACAACTTGGGAGTGAGAATATGTTGGTTCGATTTGAAAAACTCTTTAAAGGTTCCCTAATATTACATTTTTCGTATCATAGAAGAGAAACAAAATGTCTGCAAGCTGAACATCACTGTGAAAACTCCATGTGTTCATAAGCCTCCACCCTCCCGGGAAGCTCCAGTCTGCTTGGTCTGTTTGGCTGATTGCTTAAAAAATTACAAAGACTAATCTGGTAAAGAAAGACGAGCAGAAAAATATGGGAAATATTTATAGGTGAATATTGAAGTTTTAGTTCTTTTTCTTTCATATATGAATAGATTCTGCGTCCTTTCTCTACATATATGGACATAAATGACAAAAGTTTGACAGATGACACGCAGTTAACCTTCTACATGCACCAAATAAAACATCATCCACAAAGCATTCCCGCTGAACCTTTCATGATTTATTTCATCCATCAACGGCTCTTTCGCAACATGAGTTTTCATCCGTTTTTTCCAGATGCACAATCTGCTTAAACAGCTGACTCTGTGGACTCAGCGGTTCCTGTGCATGTTTGCAAGATTTCTAGATGCAGTAATAGCTTTACACGGTGTTATGCCAAAGGTGAAATTGCCTCTAAATGGGGCAAAAAGTAACTTGTTTTTATTGATTTGTATAAAAGTGTCATAAATCAGAACATTATTTGAAGACATGTTTATGTATGACCTCTGACTGACATGAAATCTGAAATGTATAGTCCTGTATATATATATATATATATATGTGTGTGTGTGTGTGTGTGTGTATGTATATATATATATACATAATATATGTATATATGTTACATATATATATATATATATAT
>NC_050533.1:9298255-9310854 GCF_002922805.2 Oryzias melastigma
ATATATATATATATACACACACACACACACAAGTGAATTTGTGAAGATCTTTAATGAAATGAACAAGAAAGATAACACTGAGCCCCTGATGGATTTTAAAATATGAAAGAGATGAGCTTTACCCCTTCCCGCCGCCTCCTCCTGTCCTCCTCCACCGCCGCCTCCTCCTCCTCTGCCTCCTAAGTATAAGCAGATTAAAGTTAATGATCTAAAGTGAATTAGATATTTAATCATCTTATCATCTTAGTGTGGTCCGGTCATAACTCTGCACTGATCTGAAATCCCATCTGTTTGACGGCACACAGCAGGAGCACAATACGCTATATTTAGAGGTCAGTTTGTAGCCCCTGGTAGGTTCCACTAAATCAATTTGGAGATTGAGAAATTAAATTCACCCCCAGGAGTTGTTTCCCCAGCCTCCCTGGTTTGACATGATTCAAAACACTGTGGGATTGAAGACAAAACAGCCCACAAGTAATGGAATAAAATTGACCCCAAAAGATGAGAAATAACCTGAGAGGAGCCGCCATTGATTCATTTAATTTCTTTCCTCCTTTGAAAGAAGAAAACAGAAACTCCTCCCTTTATCATCCCCTCTGCTCCACTCTCTGTCACCCTCCTCGTGAACTCTCACTGATTGAGGGGCAAGCTCTGTGATTTTGCACATTTGGTTGCTTCTCACACACACGCTCACACTCTCCTCTCTTGCAATTTTCCCTCAAGTTTCTTTCACTCCCACTTGGTCTAAAGGTGTCCTCTTTAGTCGTCTTTCAATCCCAATTTTCTTCCATCATCTTCCCTTTCTCCGTCCATCATTTTCTCTCCCTGTGTGCTATTTTTGTGGTAGTAATTTTGCAAGCAAAACAAAAACAGCTTCATTAACATGCTCGGCACGTTTTTCATGTAAATCCCACAAATAAAAAGGATAAACATGACCAGGACACACAGATGCAAAGTCAGAAACACAATGCTGATATTGTAGCTGAGGTGTAAAGACCCACAAACACAGTTGGATCCTGCATTTTTTTTTTTTTTTCTGAAAGAGCAACATTCCCTTTCTGAGCAACCACAAAGAACACCAACATCAAAAGGGTTGAAGCTTGTCAGCCAAATGCCAAAACAGCGTGTGTATGTACCTGAAGCTGAGCCTGCACCTTTCACAGGCAGGCAGATTGTCAACCCAATTTTAAACACGAGCGTATGCATATATTAGCAAAAAGAGAGAAAAAAACCTGACTTTCACAGAGCCATGCACGCTGAATTTTGCACGCATTTATTCACAGTGGCAGCAGACTCCCACTGGTGGGTGCGTCGGGAGAATTTGTCAAAATGTCGCATTACTGAGAAATGCTCCGTTCTTTAACAGCCAGTCAAAAAAGTTAAGTTATATACAAAAAATATGACAAAATGTTTGTAAATATTGAGATTTTGAGGAAAATGTATTGAGACTGGTGGCGGACTTAACAGTTTGGGTTCCCCAGGCAAATAATAACTGCAGCAGTTGATTAAATAAAGAAATAAAGAAAATTCCAAAAATTAAGCTGGAAACGGCCCAATCTGGCAACACTGACTGCTCACTAACTTGCAAAACTATTTCTGAATTCCTTCCCTACTCACTAAATAGGGCACTATAGTGCATTTGCCATTTTGTACAATTCCAAAATTGACTCCCCTATAAATTCCCCAAAGCTCTCTAAAAAAAACCAGTATGCATCAATGCTCACTATAGACCACAATGCATTGAGTTTAAACATTTTTCACAAAACAAATGAAATTTTTAATAAAATAGTGACATGCAGTCAGTGGAGGCAGGTGAGGCTGTGTCTCACTAATAATTAACAATTTTCTGTTTCAATATCATTTCATCATTAATCTATTTTAAGCCCTTGTCTGCCACCTGTAAAAGGATGGAGCTTGATGTGAGATGTCAAAGCAGTGCAAATCCTACAAATCTTGCTTCAGACTTTTTGTTTTCCCAGCTCAGTTCCTGTCAATGTCCATCTTGGTGTAATATTATTCCATTTATTGCACATACCGTAATTATGTTTACAATAGTGGGCACTTCTGTGTTTTGAAGCGGACAGTCCCCACACGTCACAAGTCGCCGATCTATCATGGTGTTATGTTGCTGCGATAAAGTGTGAAAAGGTTCAACCAGTCCGCGTGATCACAAGCGTACCGGACGCGGAAGCCTGAAATTCTGGTCTCTGCGCATTTCCATAAACTTTTCTTTAAAATTGCATCTTAAAAGCAGCCTGTGTGTAAACCGGGTGTGGTGCATTCATGAACGTTAACGCTGGACTAGCACCTGACAAGCATTGAGGGGATTCTTCTTCTTTTGTGTTTTTACTGTTTACTAGCACTCGTCTGCCTCCTATAATAGTTGGTAGGCAACTTCAGGCCTCGAGGGCCACATTCCAGCGTGTTTTCCAACATATTCTGCTCAGGCATGCTCTAATTGACTGGACACACCTGAACCAGGTAACCAGTCATGAGTAGGGCTTGGATATCTGGAAATCATGCAGACACTGCAGCTGTCAAGGCCTGGAGTTGCCTATTCCTGAGGTAGAGGCTTAGAACAAAATGTCAAAGTAGAGCAAATTCTGTGAGTCGAGCTCCAGGTTTTTTTGTTTTTACAGCTCTGTTCCTATGAATGTCTGTTTTGGTGTCATATTATACTGCACACAATGGTTGGCACTTTTGTGTTTTGAAGTTGATGCTGCCCACACATCACTACCAAATCTGAGTACCTGATTGGTCACAGTTGCTGCTATTTAGCATGAAAAAGTTCAACCAGTTGAACTTTCAGTGCACAAATAATGAATGCTGGATTTGTATATAGAGCTCACAACCGGACATAAAAACTTGCTCAGTGATTTGCAATCACGTCCATTCTGAATGGGAAAGCCCAAAATTCTAGTTTATCTGCTTATATAGTCATTTAATTGAAAGTGGACACAAACATAAATCGACACAGTATGTACCTTAATACTCACTACCTAATTCCTTCAAATTCATATTTTATGAGCCTGTTTAATCAGAAGTACCACTGCAGGACTTAGTTATGCATTAGAAACAAGAACTTCCCCTCTGAAGCACAAAGTACTTTTTTGCTTCAAAAAAGACAAGAATTGCTTCTTGGATTACCACATGACAATGTAATGTTTAGACATGGCCGTCTGAGTGAGGATTTAAGATGAAGTTATTTCTAGTTTTGTTAGCTTTGTTATGTTATTTTGAAATGTTGTGTAGAAATAAAGCTGGTGTTATGTCATATTCAAGTCTTTAGGGGTCTCATAGGGCACGCAGGGCCAATGTTGCAAATCTGTAAAGGTCTCTCTCTCAAAAAAAAAAATAGTCAGAATTGTATATTACTACAACATATGAAACATTTCCCCAAATAGCACTTTTTTTTCTGTTACTATAACTTAATTTGGCCCTGAGAGGGTTAATTGTTACGATTACAAAACGCTTATAGATTTTTATAGTTTTCTACATAAAAATTATAGTTTTACTTCAGTTTGATTCAGATATTTGCACATTCGTAAGCAGTTTTGCTTAATAATAAAACAACAACCTGCACTTTCAGTGCTAAAAGGATAGAAAAAATCATTACAGCTGTTGGTAGCCTGCAGACAAAATAATGAAGTGTTTATGTACATGGAGTAAAACTCATTAAAATGCCATTGAGATTCTTTTGGTGCCGCTGCTGAAAATAAAGCGCAGAGTTCTATAAAAGTCACATTACCTACATTTGTTTTTAAAATCAACCACTTTCTGTTGAGAAGATTCCCTAATAACCTGAATGGGTTGCAAACAAGCCGTGGATGTGAAAGAACTCACATCCTGGAGAATTGTAATTGTAGAAAGAGTAGGATGAGTCACAGTTTTCGCTTTGAGCGTTGCAGAAGCCGCTTTACTAGAATACACAAGATCCAGTCCAGTCATCCATTTCAGCTGTTTGGGAACTGTCTGTCGCCCTGCCTCGGGCAGTCGGCTTCACCTGGCAGTCTGTGGATGTTGTTCTGGTTCCTGGTTTTAAATTAAACTCCATCCTTTATCTTCCTCTCACACGTGGACTTTTGGTTACAATACGCGCACCAGTGATATTCTGGATCCATGAGCCCATTGCTCATCACTTAAAATCATCCGTAAAAACCATAACCTCACTGCAATTTTGGAATCACTTATGGACACCCCGCTCGCCCCGTACCACCACCACCACCATCTCCTTTTCTAGTATGAAAGGGATCAATGAATCAGAACGGATTCTCAGGAGTCAGTTGGAGGATGCTCAGTAAAGTGTTTGCTGTGCAGATGGGTTTGAGTTCAATAAAGCCAACTGCTCAGCTGAGAAATTAACTAACAGAGACACTCAACAGTTTATAACACTAATTTCAACATTTTGTTGAGTCTCAGCTGGCATTTCAGCGGATGTATTTTGCACTGGGAAAAGCCAAAAGCGCTAATTATCATCCCTGTCTGGAGTTGTTGCTACAGCAACTTGGAGTCTTGCTTGTAAAGTTTCTAAAGGGAAAAAAAATACGAGATTTGGTGCTAAAACTGTAAATAAAAAAGACATTTCGATGGAAAAACAGAGGAGTTTCAATGACATTCTTGCATTTACAGACTTGTGTGAAAACAGGTTTTAATAAGTTAACATCACAGAGAGAGCTACGCAGACAGATAAAAGAAAGGATTAAGGAGCATCCTTGAAGCAAATTGACATTAAGCTGAAGTCCTCTCATCGCATTAAGAGCCAAAATGCAACACATGCTCAGTTGGTGATTAACAATAAAGGAGAACTTCACATCAACTCATATTTTAGGACTTTAATTCCTTACTTGTGAAGTACTTTTTCACTACCATAGCAGGTATATTTAAAGTTGTGTCATTCTTTTTAAAGTTTTATTTGTTGGCTCTGTGTCTGAATGCTGTCAGCTGAGCTTGTTGCTATAGAACTATCAGATTTGGGACGGAAGCAAGTATCAACTTGTCACTCAACTAAACAAACTGATTTTTAAACATGATTTCTTTACATTCAGATAATTAGGTTGATTTTTAAATCTAAAGTTTGTGTTAGTTTTTGTTGTTTGGTTTGCCAGGTCATCAAATGATAAACTGATCCTCCTGGTAAAATAAAGGTAAAATAAAAAAATATCAATATAAATCTATAATATAAGTCGGTGTGATATAAAATCACATCGACTCGCACCAATCACTGTTGACTGCCTCCAACTTAGTGGTCTCCAGAATTGGCTTCATTTTGCTGGATTTATTTGGGTGACGGCACACTTGCTCTGTCCAGGACTTTTATACAGTCAGTGATCAAGACACTCAAATTTATGTTTAAACAAATGTTTTCATGATTTTGAGTCTATGTTTCTCATGGGTAAATCTGTGGCTAAAGCTACATTGTTCCATGAATAGAGTTCACATTTTTTATTTTTTATTGCGCTCTTAAACTTAATGAGGTTAGTTTTATTTCTCTTGTGCAAACATTGATGACCTTCCTGTTAAGTGTGACTCCTGAGGTCAATAATCCATATTTCACTTGCATCAAACTTTTATTCTGAATTAAATGCATTTTTTATTTTTAATATTTCGATACAAATATTTAATTGCAACTGTCAAACTGTCCTATAAAACACTTGAAATTAAAAACAATGTTGTAATTTCATTTAGTTCAGGAAACAAGAAAACGTTTCAAACATTCCAGTTAATACTGATAAGAGGTTATGATCTTTATATAATAAAAAAGGGAATTTTCTTGCAGATTCACCTAAAATGTGGAGTTATCCTTGTTGTCATTATTTAATCACTAAAAAAAAATCAAAAAATGTGCAGAAAAGAGACATTTTGGCCATCGTTGAACCATTTTGTCGTCCATCCATCCTTTGTTTGAATCCCTTTCATGGTCACAGGGGTGCTGAAGCAGGTACTTTTGGGTGAGGTGGGGTACATCCTGAATAGGCCGCCAGTTTGTTTCAAGGCCAGACAACTACATACTCAGACTTAAACCTATAAATAATCTAGAGTAGAGATTCACTAGAGCCTGGATAGATTCAATTCATTTTTTTTAAACTATGATTCTTTCAATCTACTCAATTTAATTTTGAGTTTATACGGTTTACACATTTAGACATATTTGTTTAGAATTATATCAATAATCTCTCTATATTTTTGATGATTTTCATATAATTCTGATACATTTCACATACTTTAAAATGTATTATTGAAATAATAATGAGATTGTTAATATCATACAGTGTTACATGGATTCTCAAACGGAGAAACCCCAACAATTGTTCTGCTTCTCCTGGAGAGTGTTTCAGTTTGGCCACTAGGTGGTGATAGCGCAATAGCATTACACCTCACTCATGAAGAAGAAAAAAGTTTGAGCAAAAAACGATGTTTTAGACAACAAATGGTTACTTTAAAACATATTTCCTTAAAAAAGTTTAGGAAATTCATGCCTATAAGTTTATAAAGATGTTTATTTATTAAGCAATGTATGTTTAGGTCGACCGAGCATTAGCATTAGCCGTCCTAAGGAAAATTCCATTATAAGTTAGCCAGATTGATTGATGCTTTTTGCAGCAGCCTTAATTTAGAGACACTAATTAGCCTATGAAGCATTTTTTGAACAGTGTGAAAAAAGTCCACACATGCACATACAAACTCCACATTGAAAAGACCCAGCGGGGATTCAACCCAAGGACTTTTTTGCTGTAAGTGAAGAGTGCTAAAAAAAAAATGCTAACCAATGCACCACTTTTCTTACCATCAGATTCCCTAAAACACAATAAGTTGTCAGAGGAGAAGTCCTGTGGAGACAAAAAATACTAAATTGTTTTTCTGTTTCCACTATTTCTAATCATGTCAGACAGTAATGAAGGCAGAAAAACACAAGATCTAACAATAAAGTAATGACATCTGAGTTCCCATCATGAAATGATACATTTTTCACCAATAAATAACGCAGGTAAATAACTTGCACATTACTTTCAAAATGTCGACTCGATAACGTGTTCTTTATTTTAGTAAATTGGAAAAAAAGGGGAAAAAGCACGTTTGTAATCTCTCTGTTTTTATGACTTCTTAATGAACTTTTTTGTCACTGATGTTTGCAATAAGACTTTCATGGCGTCCTTCCACCTCCCTCCATCGGTTTTGTATGGGTGAGTAGTTACATCATTAGTATGCCATTAGCTCTGATCATTGATTCCTCCCGCACATCTCCCTCCTCTCCCCCGCGCTGACACGGAATTCTGAGGACATCCGTGAACTTTATCACCTTCAACGTTCCGGTTTCCTCCTCAGAATTCCCACTGGATCAGCACTTTCCTCCCCTCCAGACCTTTTCTAATTATCCTGTTCCTGCTTTTCAATAAATAATTACAATAAAGGTCATCAATCAAAACGGAAACATTGATAACTGAAGAGAAAGTCCAATATCCTCTTGGCACGGCAATCTTGCTGTCATAAATATGATGACGGACTGTGTGTGTTTGTGGGTGTGTGGCAGCGTGTGGGTGTTTGCAGCAGCAAATAATTTTCACATAAATCATGTGTTATGAGATAGAGGAGAAGCTCCAGTGAATACAGTTCAGACGTGGCAACTGTGATTAAGCTTTGCCAGCGTGTGTGTGTGTTGTGTGACAGAATGTTTGTAGTTTTAAGATGATAGGAGGGTACAGAAGTAAACAGAATATGATCAAACACTGCAGTTTGACCAAGAATTAAGCCCACACACCCATGCACACTAAGCAGCTCCGCCGGATTTTGATGAGCACACACAAACGCGTGCACCTGTACATGCAAATGTGAGTCTGCAGAGAGCGCCGTGGGGAAGAGTCTTTGGTGCCAGTGATTGGTTCCTATCTGTCTCGCCCGGAGGAACGAGGAGGCAGCCAAGGCCTCCCGCTAGGCTCAGCCCAGAGAGGAGCTCTGATAACGGGGGTAAAAATGTGAGCCTTCCGCGGCGGCAGCCTGGACGAGCCGCCGCCTCGGGCCTCCTCTGCACCGACGCTTCAGCCTAAATGAGTTTCTGTGCCTGGGAGCTCAGTCGGAGCCAATACTGTTACACGCTGCTGCTCCACACAAACAGCTGTGCACACCAACTCATCCGCACTCACCAATATCTGCACCTGTTTGGACACTTAGGAGAAAATCTGAGAATCGCCTGATGAAGGTGTAAAAACATTAATGCTCAGATGTTACAAATGCATTAATTATCCTGGTGCTACTGTAATGGAGGCGTTGTGTTCTGCCTGTCAACACTAATTCACCCCTCTACATCAACCCCCACACACAAATGCAAGCAGCCGTCCTCAGTGGAAATGACACACTGATGCAAAACTTTCATGTCGCGATTGTTTGGAAGACAACAAATACCAGCTCTTTTGAAAGAGTTTAATGGGAACGTATTAAAGTGAGGCTGAAAAGCAGAAGAGAAAAAGATGAGGGGGGGTTAGGAGATGTCACCGAGGAGGCAGCAGTCTGGTCTAAAGATAGAGAGAAGAGCTGAGAGGGAAAGGAGGAGGAAGCTGGAGGAAGCTGGAGGTGGGTGGTTTCCAGTCAATAACGCTGCATGCTAAACAGGTGAAAAATGCGTCACCGAACCGATTCTCTTCCAACATGATGATTTCTCATCATTACGACAGAAAATGTTAGTAAAAAACCATTGTGACGGTAGTGACTCCTATTGGTGTCAGACATGTCAAATCAAACCCAGCGGGAAAAAAATGGTAATATAATCTCAGAGCTTTAGTGATGCAGTTTTTTCACTTTAAATTTAAATATTTAGTAAAAACAAAACTATTGGGAAAACTGAAGAAACCTAAGATTCTTTTTGCACTTTTGCTTTTAAGCATTTTTGAAAAACATTGACAGTTAAAACCTATGTTTGGCGTCTTTCAAATGGCAAAAGTTGGCACTATTGTTTCACAGAGTATCATATTTTTGGACTTTTATCCAAAAATTGACAGTGCACCTCACATGGTGCTTAAGAATCTGTCAAAAGGTTTATGAAGAAAATTGGGAATTTATGAAGCTGCACCGCTTGACAAACTGTTGAGGCATTCCTGCTTCTGTAGTCAGGACAAACTGGTGTTGATTGGGCAAAACATGGTTTTGATTGCTTGATGTGCTTGCTTGATGTGATTGCCCTTGATGTGCTTTATAATCTAGTATTATTCTTATGGATACTGGTGATTCTGAGGGTGAACACAGACTGGACACATTTGATCTGCTTAAAGCAAACCAGAATTCATTTCCTCCGATATTCCAGAGCAAAGTGTCAGTCTGAATCATAGGTCTGAATACACGCAAGCGTACCATGGTCCGGGACCAGGAACCGCTCTCTGACCCGTCTTTAAAGGTGGCCTCGGTTCGTTTCCAATCGGACTAAACTTTGGTTCGTTCTGAGATTCCTTGGTCTGAGCACGTTGAATGGTTGAACACGCTAGAAACTCTGTTTTGAACACGTGGTTTGTACGTAATAAAACTCAGCTTTTTACGCCCATTTTCCAAATTCCCACAGTCAGTGAATGCACCCGGATTGAGGTTATCACCCTCATCAATTTTTGATTGGTCCTTTCAGTTAGCCTCATCCCCATTTGCCAGAATAGGGCCAAACGTTTCAAACCAGAAATTTCTAGAATCAAAACAAAAATAAAAAGAGTTAAATGTAAAAAAGAATAAAATTTGAAACTGAAATTTTGAGTTTTAAATCTTAAAAATAGAAAATGTGAAGCTGGAAATAACTTAGTTTGTATCAGAATTGTAGAAAATTCCAGACACTTTATTTTCTTATTTTTATCTTAACACCAATATTTCAGATTTTTTTTTTTTCCAAGTTTTTTATTTGGGTTTCAAATCTTTGTGGCCACAATTTGGCTCAACAGCATTAAAATACGCAGCTCAATTCATTATTTTAACTTTTTTAACTCCAGAGAGGTCACCAAAATAACACTTGCTCATTGACAAACTGTAACTTTTTGTCCGTTTATGCAATCAATGTAATTCAACTTATTCTGATACGGAGATAAATAGCTTTGCATATTAGATTAACACTCTATTGCTGTAATTAAGTTAATTGTGTGAATAGTTGAAGAGTTAGGGTGGTCGAAAGAATGTCAAAACTGGAGCTAAAGCCCCGGTGTTTAAGGGTTAATAGGTGAAGTTTGTAAGTGTTTCTGCTGAGCTGCTTAGACAACACAACACAGCTTCCTGGATTTGTTAGTTGTTTTTCCCAAAAGACATTTATACTGGACAGCACGGTGAGAAGGCTGTAGTTCAAATCCTGGATGGATCTTTCCAGTGTGGAGTTTACATGTTCTCCTCATGCATGAGTGGGTTTTCTTTGGGCACTTCTCACAGTTTAAAACATGCTTCATAGGTTAACTGGTGTTTTTAAATCGTCCTTTAAGTGTGAAAGTGAGTGAGTGTAGTTGACTCTGTGTGCCCCTGTGAACCCCACCTTTACCTAACCAAAGCTGGATAGGCTCCAGCAACATCGTGACCCTGAACGGGAATGAGCAGGTATGGAAAATAAATGCAGTGTTAGTTACTTACGCTTATTTACTGAGAACAACTTTAAGCTAAAAACTCAATATGAAGACAAAATTGGCAAAACCTGACTTTAAAATAAATTGACTTTTTTTAAATTTATTTATTTTATTTTTTTACAAACAAACTTAGATTGATAATCTCTGATATCAGCCAATCAAAACAATGTATTTAAGGCCCACATCCACTCACACAGACAGATATTTGTCATGAAAACAATAAACATCCAAAAGTTTATTAAAACCAAACTGGTCTAAAAATAATTATTTTTAATTTATTTAATGTAAAATTGCTTTCATTCAAAACCTGCTTCAGTTTTTTGGTGGAACTGCAACACTTGGTACTTCCTGATTTGTGTCAAATGTGAGAACATAAATCGGGGGATTATTTTTCACAGATATCACCAATTATATTTGAAAAAAAAACATTGTATGCATATATCTGTGTACTTTCCTTCTCAATTTGTTCTGTTCTTAATTTTGTAAACCTTACGAAACTATCATTTTGACCAAAAGTTTCTGCTTTTTAAGTAAGGCAAAGAGAATCACAAACGAGGCTTTGACTTAGACATTTTTCGAGACACATTCAAGCCGTCGTAAAAGCCATCCTTTCCTTTTTCTCAGCTTTCACAGATGGTGTGATGTCTGTCTGTTGGTAATTTTTCACACTTCCACTAAAATGGTCTGAAGTGAGCCTCGATGTAGAACAAGCCCAGTAGAAAAAAGTTTGAGGCCATCTGTCCAAGATCCGATTCCAGAACGCATACGGTTTGTGGAATTGCTCATTTTTACATCTGTGATGCTGACCTTTTGACAATTTAAAGTTATAACACAGAGTGCTACTTTCAAAGTAGTGCATTCAGAAACTTAACATAAATTTTTAATACTTTCTGCAAGCTGGGTGACAATCTTAAAGAAAATATAGATTTTTTTTTACACTAAAAATTAAATTAAATGTTATATTAAAAGTAACCCGATTATTCTGAAACCTCAGTGCCGAGTTGTTTTGATCCAATTAAATAGTTTTTAACTCAAAAGTGGCGTACAAATACCAGGATGTTTAGTCTGAGTTACTAAAAGTGAAACTAAAGTAAATTATAATTATAAAGAGGGCGTCACAAATAAGATTATATCATTAAAAGTGGTATTAAAAACAAATTCACGCTCTGACATACTGTTTTCAAGGAATTGAATTGAAGAAGCAAACAAGAACTATAAATTAAACAATATTAAAATCCATAAATACCTGCTGATTTCCATACAGTTTATATTTCCCTTGATTTGTTCGGTAAAATCTATTTACAATAGGAAAAATTAACTTTAGAGTTCCTTTCTTGTGTTTTCTTGTCTTTTTTCTTTTGTTAAACACGACAAAAAAGAGACTAGTAAACCCCTGAAGACAATAATAACTTGTTTGTGTGTTTGTGTGTGTGTCTCATTAAACATGGTCTGTTTGCACATGATCGTACTCAGGAAGCAGAGTAATAGCAGAGGGATAATTACTCCAAACAAGGTGCATGGGGGGTGTCTTTTCATCACACATGTGCACATGCTTGTACATTTGGTGTTTCAATTCAACGTCATGCTTTTGATCACATTCATCTGCATCCTCCCTCATTCACCTTTTTCTTTCTCACCTGCTTAATTTCAAAGAAACAGCAAACAGCCATCAGGATGTGGGAAGGTTTACGAGGTAATTATTCATCCACATCAACACGCACACTAACGCACGGCGCAGGCGTTCTCAGACTCCAAGAAAATCCTAGGTGTGATGTGAAACCAGCCTCCATTCAGTGAGTTTGTAAATGCACTCTATTGTAAACTCATGAATTACTTACCCATAATGCATTTTGTCAGCCCGACCTTGGCCAAGAGACTCTGCTCACGGCCCCATAAAGCAAGTTGTACTGCTGTACACGTGCACGCACACACACGTTCAGGAAACATTCATTTGCAGAATAGAGGAGGTAGAAAAAGGTGAGAAAGGAGGGGAGGTGAACGAAGAAATGCACAAAATGCCATAATAAA
>NC_050533.1:9310966-9355714 GCF_002922805.2 Oryzias melastigma
CACTTTTAAATATTTAATGACACATTTATTTATTTATTTAATGGTGTATATATTTATTTCATTCTGGCTCTTTCGAGACTCCATAGCCTCTAACTGTTCCAGGCAAATCCACCTGGAGCAAGTCTAGCTTTGGTCTCACAGTGGCTTTGCAACCTGTTTTCAGATATTCAAAACAAAGCATTTCTGGGAATGGGCATGTTGTCTGTCAACAGATAGAAACAAAGCTTCCTCTGTGTTATTAATTCCATTGTTTTTACTTTGTGCTGGACGTTCAGTTTGACCTTTAATCTGAGCACATGGACTTAGACTGTAAAGCTATGTTCATACGTTTAGCATATTGTGTTTACACTAGACTGTCGCTACCAAATACTAGCACATGTCCACCACCTGCAGTTGGAAGATGGTAGGTGTGAAATGTTAAAGTGGTGAGAATCTTAGGAGTCTTGCTCCAGGGTTTTTCTTTCTCCACTCATCTTTGATAAAAACCTCCCCATCCTAGTACTCCACCTCCACCTTGCTGTTGTGTCACACTATTGATACATACAATTTGTGCATTGTCCATATATGTAATTTCGGTCTATCGTGATACATGCGTAATTACGTAATTCACCAGTGTTTCTTGCGTTTGTCATCTGTCGACGTGCGCAGATGTCCGTTGAGGGTCTTTACGTGAACTCGGTTTAAAGCTGTTCAAAATTTTTAGTCGGTTCGTGAATATTTTACATAGTTTAAGCACAATTAATGAATAAATCTTACATAATTGTATGTGATTTTTGTGAGATGCATATGCAAATTTATGGCTTTCAATGACTGTTTCACATCTCTAATGGACTTTCCCCACATGTACCACCAATGTTTAACTTTTATATCGCATGCACTGTGCACATATTATGTTAAAACTACGTAATTGAGACACAAATCACTAATTCATTGAATATAAACAGTATAGCGGGATCGGGAGACTCTGGACGTAATCCGGGCCCTTCCCGCAGATCTCTCCAGCTCCCCTGTCTCGATGAGTGTCCTCTCTCGATTTAGAACTGGTGGGGGAATACGACTATTTAATCAAAACAAAGCATTGCAAGGGTGTTGACTATGTGATTTCTGCCCAGAGGTTTGAATGTCAAAGTGAAGAAATTCAATGAAGCACGGGTTTACTTTTGGTGGATTATTCATATTTCTTCTATGGTTTTCAGGTGGTTCATTTGTGATACATCTGGGAAAATTTCATGTTAAAGGCCACAACTTTTCCCACTTTTTCCCCGTTTTTCATCCATGCAATATGCACATAGTGGCTTTGTGACAAGGCCTTGCTTTCACTGAGCAGTAGAGACTCGTCCAATCTAGTTTAAGATTGGTCCGGGAAATTCAGATTAGCATTTCCACTCAAAGTTGGACCATCATGGCCCATTCAGGGTGTAGGGTAGACCAATGGAGTTGCTATGCGTCATCGTAGTGCAACTACAGCAAAAGTGAAGCTAGCAACAGCAACAACAATGGAGGTCATTTTTTTCTGATTGGTTTTTAGTACTTTGCATACACAAAACATTTAATGTTGTTTGAGAGAAGATTGCAGGAAAGACGAATACAGACACTTTCTATGGTCGTAATGACCTTCCGCCAATCAACTGGTTTCAACAGTAGCGCCACCATAACTTGTCTGTTCCATTTTTCTGGGGACTAACAATTAATGGTTGCCTTGAAAATGATCTTGGTTTGGTTTGGCTTAATGGATCTAAAACGACTGGCCCTTCCCATACTGCTCTGCTCCCTGCCTGGCTTGGTGTGGCTGCCTCTGACTTAAATGGACACCAGCCAATCAAGGGAGATTGGCCACACCTGCCAGGTGAGCCAAGGGGAACTGGATGGGAAAGTCAGGCTGCAGCAGCAGGATGTAACACCTCCTCCCATAAATGTGAACATGTGGTAGTGAAAAATCCTGCAAAACAAAACACATGTTCACAACAAATAAAGGTGTTACACACACACACAAAAAAAAAAAGAGATTTACACAAAAGGTGAGTGAGTGAGGCAGGGGCAGCAAACCACAAAAATAAATCATATGCTAGTGTCCAGAAGGAAATGTGCAAGAAAAACCAGGGCAGAAAATGAAGGTAATACAGTCTGCAAGAAGACAGACCCCCAAACGAGTATCACCCAACAAAAAGAAGTCCACTGGTCAAATAAGGATAAATCCCCAAAACTTAAACATGTCAGTACGAGGTCAGACACATAACCCACATACCCCAAACGAAGTACTGGCACAGTTCTGACGGTTAAACAGAGTGTCAGCATGAGGCACAAAGAAACGTACCCCAAACAAAGTACTGACACAACCAAAAGAACTTAGACTGAGTGCCAGCACGAGGTACAACAAAGTGTGCCTCCTAAACAAAGTACTGTCACAGCCAAGAGACTAAACGAAGTAATAGCACGAGGCACAACGAAGTGTACCTCCTAAACCGAGTACTATTACAGCCTAAGGCTTACACAAAGTAACAGCACGAGGCACAACACACACAGACACATGACCCCAAACGAAGCACTAACATAACACAAATTCAAATTAGCATCCGTAACAATATTGCCAGATTACACTGGGCAATAAAGTCTGTAAAAGACAGACCACAACCCTGTCCAAAATGGAATCGAACCCACCCAGACAGGGGGGATACAGATCCCGGACAAAGGGGTACATATCCCGGACGAGCCCCCAAATGTTACGTCCCCAATAGAAAATTGGCCCGGTGTCTAGGGGATATCTATCAGAGGGGACAATAACATTAAAGAGTGGACACCAACATAAAAGGAACACAGTTTATTAAAATAAACGGAAACCTGTGTCCTGAAATAAAGCAGAGAAATTTGGTGGTTAAGGTTAAAAAGAACAAACCAAAATGGAGTTGGAACCTTGGCCAAAAGAAAAAGAAGTCAGGGAGACTGCTGACCCAGTCATGACAACCGTCGGAGTCAGCAGCTCCCTGCTAAGGGCTGCCTAACAAAACTACCTAATGAACACAAATGAAACAAAGCCCGCAAATCAGAACTACCAAGGCCCAACCCCAAACTAACACAACAAAACCCAGCAATCTAAGATTGCTGAGGACAAAACAAATGTCAAAAACCAATCACCAAACCAACACCACACAAACCACCACCCAGCCTGCTGCTCTGCTCCCTGCCTGGCTTGGTGTGGCTGCCTCTGACTTAAATGGACACCAGCCAATCAAGGGAGATTGGCCACACCTGCCAGGTGAGCCAAGGGGAACTGGATGGGAAAGTCAGGCTGCAGCAGCAGGATGTAACAGACAACAAGGCTTTACTGATCCAACCTCAGGCCCATCCATCTGATCCATTAAGAGCCACTATGATCTCATCAGTCCACTTTGAAAAGTCCTTCTTCAGACATTTCTTTTTATCTTATGTCTCGTTGGGAGGTGGTCGTGTTTCAGCCTTCCTCACTTTGGCCATGTCTCTAAGAACTGAACACGTTGTACTTCTTGACACTCCAGGTAGGTTGCAGTTGTGGAATATGGCACCACTGAAGGATAACGAGTTCCTGGTGGCTTCACGTTTGATTCTTCTCAAATCTTTGGCAGTTAATTTGCATCTTTTCATCTCCACATGTTTCTTGCAACCTTGTTGACAAGTTGAAACAAAACGTTTGATGGTTCTGTGATCGCACCCGAAAATCTTAGATATTTCAAGGGTGCTACATACCTCTGAAAGGCTTTTTTTTATTTTATTTTTTTACTTGTTTTTTCTTTTTATAGTCAGTTTTTACTAAGGGGGAGGAATCTGTCTAGTGATTGTGATTGTAAATAGGATGTTTAGGCCACAACCTCCCTTCTTACTCAAATACCTGATATAGTTTAGATATACATTCAAGTGGAAATTGTGGTTAAAAATGTTATTACAGTAAAGATATTTACTTGTCAAATAGTTTTCCACACAGTCACAAGGTATGCAGTACTTTAAGAAGTGTACCTTACCTTTACCAGAGTTATTTCAATTGAATGTTAAGACGCAGCAAAAACAGCGTATTCACTAAATTAAAACAGAAACACAAATTATGTTGTTAAGGGATTTTTTTTGTATCTTATTAAAAGAGGCAAAGCGACTTTGAGTGCATGCTGTGTTAATGGAATTAAAGGCTGCTTTGCTTTCCTTGCTCTGCATGTGCCCTCTTTTATGAATGTTAATGAGCTAAAACAGGCAAATTATATATCAAATACATAATAAAACTCATTCAAGGCACCAAATGAGAAAAAAATACATGGAATCAGTAGTAATGTGGCAACAAAATAAAACTTTTTCTGCTTGCTTTTGTCTTTCTTCCAAATCTGTGCTGCGTTTTCTGTCTGGACTAATTGATGCCGTTTGCCATTTCTCTTAATCACAATCTGTTTCTCCACTTCGCCCTTTAATTCCTTTAATTTGTTCAAATTTTTCTGCTTCACTCCTTCAGTTGTGTTTTTGATTGATATTGATTCAACTCTGATAGTTGGGCGTCAGGAATCCCACATTTCAATAACTTCTAATTACACACACACATGTGCAGACTCACAAACGCACAAACCTTAGTAAATCTAATTGCCGGCTCTGCTTATTACAGCCCTGAGTCCTGGCCCACAAATTACAACAACAATCTGACAATGTCAATAGATATGGGCGCCATTATGGCTGACTGGATTGTTTGGAAGGGAGCAGAATACTCTGACGTTGTGAAACATTTTCTTGATCCATTTCTTTTGTTTGCTTTCAGGCTTTGTTTCTCTAATTTATGCCCCATTTTTCTCTCCAGCTTCTTCTGCTTCAGCTCTGTTTTCCACTTTGCTGCAGCTGTTGATTTAGCATCAATCACTGCAAAATCTAATATGTCAAACCTCAATATAGCGGGGGCCCTCAACCTCATGCCGCTGTCTGTTTGGAACCCCACAAATGAGATGTGCGATAAGGCTACAGAGGGGGCACTGGCGGGAATAAAAACAGACTTTTGCACTTTGAAGCTGAAGCAGATCAAAAACAACAGAAGACTCTTTGTGGTACAAAGGCAGCGCTCTCCCTTTATCCATCCCAGCTCATTTCTGCACCTTTTCAGTGCAATCTACCTGTCATTCTGAGCTGTCACACAGTTAACAGGCCCCCAGCTGCCACGCCTACCCTCAGTAACAAGCTCTCTGATGAAGATGGGAAGAGAAGAAGAAGAAAATAAAGGCCAATATAAACATTTTTGCACAAAATGGTTTAATAGGACTTGTGTAAAGAATCTGAAAAAATATTTTTTTCTGTGATCCAGTAAAAAAAACAAAAAAACAATTATAAAAATAAATAATTGAGAAGTAATTAAGGTGTGATTTACATTTTTACCTCTTTTAGGTTTCATTAATGCAACTGTGTTTTAGTTGGGTGCCGCAAAAAATGCTGAAAGGCTTTAAGTTAGCTTAAAATACTGCTGCCATTGTTGTACTACAATAACAGATCATAGAGTATCAGTTTATTTATGCTTAATTCATGTAAAATCTACTGCTGCTCTTGATGCCTACTGTTAAGAAATGTGGGTCAAAACAATCCAAACACCAAAAAGACATGTGGCAGAAACTCAAAAATTTCAAAAATAAACTAGAATTAAAAAAAACTTCCAAACCAGAAAATGACTAAACTAAACTATGATTAACTTGGATGCAAAAAGGTGGTTAAACACAGGACTTTATATTGCATTTAAAAACCATTATATTAAACAAAGAACTATTAAAGTCCCACTCTGATCCTCTTGTGATCTACTTGCAACATATTTCTAGTGGACTTTTAATTATTAATATTCAGTTTTGTGCAAAATTTAAAAAACTGTACTTTATTAGGATTTCATAAATGACAGTTTATTATGTAGTTTCTGCAGAGCTACAGTAGTTCAATGGATTTTTACCTCTGAGTTGTGGGCGGGACTGTTGGTGCAGACTAAGCTCACCTTCAGGTCCCATCTCCCATAACTGAGAGCTCTCTGTTTACACTCTCCAGTCGTCAACAAGTGGATGCATCAGAATGAAGCAGGGAATTTTGTGGCCACAAATACAATCTCTTTCTAAATGCATTGTCTCTGTCTGTTCCTGATTCCCAAAATTTTTAATAAAGAAACAAATGCAATTTCAAGTCTAAATTTCTTTATTTACATCCTCCATAATGAGAAAAATGCAGCAAGAACTTATTAAAAGCTACAAAAGCACATTTTTAGTGAGGTGGGTCTACAAATTTAAATTTAAACCTGCTGTGGTTACAACTGAGGAAAAACTAAAAGCAGAATTTTCTTTTTTAATCATCTTGATTTTATCAAAACCACATTTTTTTCTAGGGGGTGAGTCTTTTTAAGGGAAAGGGGTGGAAGAACCAAAACCCATACAAAATCTGAAGGCCTCAAGAGCTTTCAATATTTTAAAAGAACTGCATTTTTTTTATTCTTAAAGATTACACACACACATATATATATATATATATATATATATACAGTATTAACTATCTTGTTTGTTAATGCTGTATGTTGATGCACTGTACTTGTAATATTTTATGTTAGCTTTTGTTCAAAGAAGAAAATTGTGTAACTTAATGAGATCTTTGTAAATTTAAAGAATGTGCAATAAAGTTTTTTGAAAAAAAAAATGGTTGAGGCACCCAGAAAAAAAAATATTTTGAAACATTCTGTCTGGTAGTTTCTGATTGTGCTTAAGTGGGCGGAGCTTACTACTCATCCCATTCAGGCTTCATTTTTTGCATTTCCATTTCTCACATCCAGTTCTTGCATGTCTATGGTCTTGTTTTCACTTTTTAACATCTTCTACCATGTTGAAGTCTTGTACTTGTACAAATGATTGAAAATGAGTGTCGTTTTTCTTGTCTGACTTAAAATGCTGGTCATGTTTCCTGTTTGCAAGTTTGTCCTGGTTTTCTTACAGATTTATTTGTGATATTTCTAGAAAAGTACATTGGTTCAGTATTTTCTTATCCTATTTCATCCACGTGTTCCAAACAGATACATAACGAAATCAATGATTTGCTAACATTATTTAATAAAGAAAAATATTAATTTAAACAAATAGAAAAAGCTACTCAGTTTTAACTCAAATTCACTTTAGTTCAAAGTGGAGAGTTGAAAACGTAAACTAAAATAAGTGAGCTGGTTTGACAGAAGATGATCCTTAAAACCAAAACCTCTGCAGTAAGCAGCAGATTCTGTTTGTCCATATTTCTTCTTTTTTTTTTGACTTGCTTGCATTTACTGTAGGTGCAGCTCCCAGGCAATCTTCTTCCTTATTATTCCAGCAGGGCCATGCTGTCGTCTGTCACTTTGATTTTTGTGGCACTCTTGTGCTGTCAAGTCTGAGAAGACTTTGTCTCTGTCAGCATAGATGTTAGGGAGGTGCAGTACATCTTGTGTCCCATCAGCCCACACCTACCTCTCAGAACACCAGCTCTCACTGCCCTCCTGTCTGCCAGTCCCGTGTTTCCTACATGGGAGTCATTTGTCTTCTCTGTGTCCACTGCAATGATGTGGGATAACGTTGGAGGCCAGTGAAGCAGACAGTATTGGAATATTGATCCTCCTCCTCTCTGACTGTCTTCCTGCGGGATTTTTTTTCCCCCTGCCTGTGTGATAAAGTGACTGGTGCTGATGGGTTATGGCTCCATAGACGGTTTTTACACCTTTCTGTGCTTGTGAATGGCTATTTTGAAGTAAGGGGGGCTATGAAGGAATGTTCATGTTTGGGGTTTTCCTCAAGATTCCTCACTTTCTTTAATGTCAGTGTTCGCTAGTGATTTACAATTGCATTTTTATACCAAATTTATAATAATTTTCACCAACCATTTTCCTTTCATGCGGGACCGGGTTGTGGAGGAGCAGTCTAAGCAAAGATGCTCAGACTTCCCTCTCCTTGGCTACTCTGGGAGGACCCGGAGACGTTCCTAGACCAGCCGAGAGACATAGTTTCTCCAGGGCCTCTGCCCAGCAGGACATGCCCACAACACCTCCCTAAGGAGGCGTCCAGGACTCACCCAGACCAGATGTTCAAGCCACCTTAACTGGCTCCTCTCAATATGGAGGAGCTCTCTCCTCCATATCAGCCTATCTCTAAATGAACGCCCAGGAAGCTCATTTTGGCTGCTAGTAGTCGGGAAGAGTCAAAACATGGAGAATCAAACATAAGATTAAACGCTCAGACTGAGCGCAGGGCAAACAAGACTTCGCAGAGAGCAGAGCTTGAAGCCGGACTAAATACAGTGGTGGTGATTAGTTGTTGGGAACCAGCTGATGCATGTCAGAGTCCTGTCGTGGTGGTTTATGGGAGTTGGAGTGTTGAGCCAAACAGTCAGTTTTCTGGTGAGCGCTCCCTCTGGTGATCGAAGGCGGATGGAGCTGGCTGAACCGTGACATGATCTCACAGTAGAATTTTTCCTGAATTATGAACAAGACCCCAAAATACTTATACTCTAACCAGAAAAGGCAAACTACCGTTCTCCTGACAATAACAATAGCCTTAGACCATTGATGGTATAATCACTGAACATATCAACCACTAAATTAATGGAAAACTACTTCTACTATCATTTTTTCCCTCATGCTGGCTGATAATTTTACTTTTTAAGGCAATTATTATTTTCTTTTTCTAGTTTTCACAAACAAAATTAATCTCATTGTTGTCCAAGGTTTTTAACAGCTGAAGCACCACTGGGTTCCAGTTTTTCCTTGTAATTGTTATCACTCTGCATGTTCCTTTCAGTGCATTTGCATCACAGCTTGACAGCACTCATCCAGGCTTCCCTGTTTTTGCCTTGCAAACAACTATTTTCTGCTTTAAGAGAAAAATAATAGGTGAAAGTAGCATAGAAAATAGGAGTTTTATTTTACAGGAACAATGCGTCACTCTCACCTAGGGTTGATAACAGATATTTCACCCCGAACATAAAACATTGCAGAGCTTTTGCCCAGATTTGCTGAGGCGCTGAGCACTTCCATTACTGCAGCACCTGTGCATTCGTCATGATAAATGGTCTCTTATCTGTCATCCAAAGTGACCACATTAGAGCGCTTTAAAAACCTGCTTTTTCATCATGGGAGACACAATTATTGAAATATTATCAGAGTACTATTGAGTTTAATGGTTTAACCTTAAACTCAAGGTGCCCTGAAGAACAGAATCCTGTGATAACATGACCTGGATGACTGAGAATCTTAACAACATGATTAAATAATACTTAATGATGATATATCAAGCTCAATTTCACATGCAATATTTTACACAATGATTTTTAAAGAAGAAAAGGGTGTTTTCCAGCTTTAAGAAATGTAGAATCACAATGTATTCCACCTAGCAACACTAAAAACTGTTTCTTAGCTGCTTTATAATATTTAAACGAGTACAATTTATGTCTTCTGTCTATATTTGAGTTTCACAGCAGTTTATGTGTTCAACATTTGAAGCAAACGACATGACTGTAGTTAGTTTTTGTGTATTGATTGGTGGATTTTTCCTGAAAGAATAAAATGCGGCTCATTACTTCCAGTTGAAGCTTGACGGACAGACAGGAAGCACTGACTCTGCTTTTGCACACAGGCTTTTCTATTGACTTCGCAAGAGATAATCACGCTGTATCTGATCTGATCTGATCTGATCTGCTTACTTTGGGACTTGAGAGGCTCTGTGACTGATGGTTGTCCTTGAAATGAATACACCTGTTTAAAGAAATGTTTGCAAAACAAAAACATGTGTGGAGTAAGCATATTCCAGCGCACAACTGATGAGAAAAGATAAGTTCTTGTGAAGAATCTCCACCACAACACACACAGACACCTTCCATAAACACACACACATACATTTTAGAACACAACACATACACAAAAAATAAATTGAAATAATCTGATTCAACGATTCAATATAACTGTTTAGAAATAGTCATATATTTCTATAAAAAACAGATTAGAAAATACATGTATTTAGTTAGAAATGCAGAGGATTAGTTAGTAACACTCACTAATCATTACATTAAAATTCTTGTTTCTCACATTTCAAGGACAAAACTTGCAGATTACGAAGAAAACATGCAGTTATGACTAAAATATGAAGTTTACAAAGGAATCATTCAGAAGAAAACAAGCAGTGTACATACATTTTGTGCGGAAAAATGCAGTTATGACAAATTTTTGCAGTTAAAACCAAAACGTGTAGTTTATAAACAACGCCTGCAGTTTAAAAAAAAAGAAAGCACATGTAGTTATAGAGAAAACATGCAGTTCAGAAACTAAACATGTAGTTTATGAAAAAACATGGAGTTATAAACAAAAAACGTAGTTACGATTAAAGCATCTAGTTTAGAAACAAATCATGGAGTTAAAAAAAAAGTATGAAGAAAACATGCAGTTCAGAAACTAAACATCTAGTTTATGAACAAAACATGTAGTTTATGAAAAAAAAAACGTACTTTTGACTAAATTTCGAAGTTCAGAAACAAATCATGAAGTTTAGGAAAAAAACAGAATGAAAAATGTAGTTTACAAAGAAAACACGCAGTCGAAGAACAAAAAATGCGACATGAAGAAAACGTGCCATTTAAGAGCATCCCCACCAAATTGCAGTTCAGAGGTGTTGCATGGTTTGTTTAGCGCATTTGATGGACTTGCTTCCCATTTTTGAGTGCCTTCACACTAAGATCTGGAGAACACAGTTTCAAATGAAGATTTCACACCTTCAGTCGGTTTGATTCGCTCTCACACTTGATTTCAAACCGCTTGGAAATGTGACACAGCTACAACTGCTCATTTACTTCAATTGATTTTTAACCAGGAAGAAAAAAGCAGGAAGTAACTCCAGTTAGTGATTCTAGTTCTCAGTGATACAAACTAAAAATACGCATCTGAATACTCTGTGGACTGCTTTCTTAAAATGTTTTGCTCACCTTAAATAAATAATGCTCACACCACTTGCACACTATGTTTTATTGTTTTTTAGCTAGTATTGCAAACCACCCCAGACTTTACTATAATTAAACCAAGGTTTCTATTTCCCAGTGCATCTCAAGCCAGACTGCATGGGAGCTTTTACACCTGTTAAACAAAGACTGTCCAAGAAAACTATAACTGCAAAGCTCAATGCAAAAGCAACCTAGATATCTTAGAAATAAAATGCAGATTTATGTGGAATAAAGTTTAGTTGTACACACTTTTACACTAAAATCCTCATGTAGACTCAATTTGCATGGGTAGAAAATGCTATTAATTATCACACTTTTATTTAGTTTGTTCCAACAGCAGCTCACTTGGTGGCGAACAAGCTCTGACAAGGAAAATAAAAGAAACACAAAATAAAATCTGGCCTCCTGATTATCCTGTCTGCCTACTAGATATGTTCTAACTTTTTAATAGTTTACTAGTTTGGCTTAGGGGTAAATTGTTTTCTTTGACATTCAAGTGAAGTGTACCAGAGTCCAGATCCTCCTCAAGTGGACCAAGTTTCAGTGTCGGATCTGCACCAGAGGAGGTACATGGTGGTACTTCACACTCTTGGTCCGAATGAAACTTTTTCTCCTGGCACTCTGGCTTCCTCCCACACTCCAAAAACATGTTTCATGGGTTAATTGGTGTTTCCAATTGGCCCTAGGTGTGTATGCAACAGTGTCGCCTGCAATGACTTGGGAATGGTACCTCCTCTTCGCTCAACAGTATTTGGGTTGGCTTTAGCGGCCCTGTCACCCTGAAAAGGATATCGTGGGGTCTGAAGATGGATGGTTCTGCAGCAAAGTTCAGGTTATCTTTCACTCACTCTTATCTCCATTCACTCAGGACACAATTCAGGAGGCAGGAGCGTCGAGTTTCAGTATTAATTAAATGTAAAGATGCATTCTGAGATCCTGTGGCACGATTTTGGCCTAATTTGAGCAGCAGACGTGGCTCAATTTTGGGCCCGTGTTGTAATCAATGACTAGATCTAAAGGTAGAAAACAAAAATGAACAGCCTGTCACAGAGCCCATGGAGCTTGAGGGATCAAGCCAGACGAGAAAAAATTAATAATTGCAGTTAGTGTCTGGCAAAAATATATGACACCAAGTCTTTCATATATTGTAATAGAGCTTTAAAGGAAGAAGCCTGGGAGAAGATTTGTGAGCGATGCATCAGTTGGACTTTTCACATCAAGGCTCTTCCATGGACATAGTAAACAGTAGCAAAAGAAGCCCCTCCCTACTTGTTCAATGGGAACATTCATGGGCTCAATACATCTTCAAGAACCCACATTTAGTGCGTTCATGACCGTGCATCACATTTCCGGTGTGTCCAAAACTTTATAGAGCAATATTTAATTCTGTAATAAACTACAATGTTTCCTTGTGATGTGTAGAAGCAGTGTGTGCTAGCAGGCTGTCTAAAAACCAGAGCACATCAAAACCAAATGAACTATTTTCATCATTTTAATGGCTCTTTTACCACTTTACACTCTGTCCTCTCCTCACACCTCTTTCCTGTCTTCCTCAAACACGCTTACATCCTCAAGTACACAGGGCTGGCCAATCCAGTTCTCAATGCCACCAAAGGTAATTTGTCATGTTCATGATAAATTACAGCCTCTCCAGTTCATAGCCTGCAGAAACTGGATGGTGAGAGGTAAAGATGGGGAGTAGGTGGAAGGAGAAGGAGAGCCAGTTGTTTACAGCTGCTGTCATTTGTGTTTGGTGTGAAGAACCAGCGAATGAAATGTGACAAAATATGGTAAAGCGAGAGGGTGTTCATGCATTACGTGGTTACCTCTGCATGATATGTGCAGCTGAGGGTGGTAAACTGTGGGCTAACTCCTCAGTGAATAGATGTGACAGTTAAATTTGTCCTTTTATATGTGAATTAAACCTTGAAGGAAAAAACCAATGCAGTGTTTTTGAAAAGACCAACTCACTATTGCAACATCTACACCTCAAGCAATAATTTTCTTTGGTTTTTAAATAATATTAAACTTTGCAGTTTCTTTTTTCTGTGTTTTTGTACAAATTTGGTAAAAAATAGCTGCTGTATAATTATTATTATTTTCATTTATAATTAAAGTTAGCTATCACCTGCAAATTGACTTTCAGGGGGTGTTTGCACAGGTTCTTAGCTAGCATACCTTTTTAATTACATAGATTAGCACCATTTTCTAATTGGATTTTGTGGAGCCCTGGCTATGACATTCAAGAAATAAAGAAATAAATTGTTTCCTCAAACTAATCATTTTTGGCCAGAAATTAGTATTTTTTGTGCACAAATAAATATTTTATGGCCACAATTTGTATTTTGTGCATACAAATTGGTACTTTGTGAGCACAAAATTACATTTTTTTATCCCTACAAAAAAGATACTATTTGTTTCTACAAAATGCTAATAAAATGCTCATTCATGGTGACAAAGTGCTAATTTGTAGCCACACACTATTAATTTGAGGGAACAATTAATTCATATATAGGCTATAAATAGTTTTGTCCATCGCTCCTTAAGATTTTTTTTTTTTTTGTGGAACTATTTAGGTCAGAGTTCACCTACGACTCCCAAAGCGGTTATTGAGAGAACTAGAAGAAAGGGCATCCCATAGTTTTTTGTTTTTGACTTAAAATATCCAGAATAGTTCAAGATTAGTTTTTGCATGTTTAGCATGTGATCACATTTTTAAGACAAATTTTTAAGAACTTGTTAAGAAATTGGTTCACTGTAAACTAATTTCATTAAGGAGAAAGTGAATGAATATTTATTATTTTACAGAAAAATGTGTAGTAAACAAGTTTATAATCCTTGTTGGATAGGTTCTGGGTCGATAACTTCTTGTGTACTTTAGATGAATATATGTATGAATCCCAGAGCCTAGATGCTGATGATGGTCAGAGGCCAGATCATTCCAAAGCATTGCTCCAGGTGGAAAATGGGATGGAGGACGGACGGCGAACCGTCTAAAGGGATCAGAGACAACCAGTCACGAATTAAAAAAATGATTGTCAATGGCTGAAAAGAAAGGTGGGCTGTTTAGAAATTTATTTAAAATGAAAGCCGATAATTGACTGATGGGACAGTCTCCAAGGTCCCCCAAATCGTCTGACGATTGTCGATTTCAGACTGCCAACTTACACATATTTTCTTGTGGACTGACTATATGCGAACTGAGGACACCTGATATGGATATTCCCCGTCTGGAGAGGTTGTTGCAGCTGGCAATCCGGCTTCCACTGCCCGTGGAAACCCAGCTGTTTTGCCCAATTTTGTAATGGTGTCTGCATTCATGATCATACCAACTGTGTTCAGAAACATTCAGTGGCGCCAGCTAATCTTGACGATTCTGCCGATGCCTCCCCTTCATGCATTGGCAGTTGTATATGTAACTGTAGCATAAAGCAGATATATTCAGACTGCCCCATTTGACTTTTTGGGCTCTAACAGATCCAGGGGTCCAGTGTCTATTCGATGAAACTGTGAGAAGCCTGTGTTAATCATGACCTGGCAATAGTTTGTGTCCATGTAAAATACCAGATGACATTTTAGCTTTGCAAAAAGAAGACAAAACCTTGACATCTTTGCTCGCCAAAGTGACGACGGTTTAGGAAGTGTGTGTTTATTGTCGTTGATGATGTCCCGTATGCAGCTGATGGTGATGACCACAGTCAGTTAGTTGTTCCAACCACATGTAGGCCACTCATGCACCTGGGTCATTGCAAATATAACTTTTTTGTTAGTTAGTCTTTTTTCTGTCTGTCCATGTACACTAATATTTAAAAGTACCATGCAACATGCCCTACCTGCCAGAAAGGAGAGAGAATTCAGGAGAATTGCTATGGACATTGTCAGACTGTTACCTGAGAGCAGGAGTGATCATCCTAGTGGTGATTATGCTACACGGTTTCTAGAAACGTTTCCCCTGTGCACCATTACAGCTCCTGCAGTTATGAGAACATTAATTCAGTTTTTCTCCGAGGCAGGAATACCTGATGAAATATTGACAGATCAGGGAACCAACTTTACCTCCTGGTTGATGAAACTGTTCCAGAAGCAGCTCGGCAATCAAGGCAACAGCATACCATCCACAGACCAACGGTTTGGTGGAACAGTTCAACCAAACCCTGAAGAGAATGGTCCAGAAGTTTGTGAATGACACAGGAAAGGACTGGGATTGTATCCGTTTTCAATAATTTAGTCACAACTTCCCTTATGGTTGGATACGCATATAGGGCAAAAATGGGCAAACCTGTGAAGGGTCTGTGAAATGGTCTGCACGAAATAGTTTAAGGGGATTTGATGACACATTATACTCACAAATGCTGGACGACACACTAAGGACACGCACAACAATCAGATGTTTCATTTTCAAAAAGCTTCAAAAGAACTTGAAGACTCACCTGTCCTCTTCTTAAAGTCTCACTCTGATCATCTTTTGATCTAATATAAAAGTAGTCTGTCATGAATCGGTCCTCTGTCTCCCCCTCTGGCCATCAGCGGGATCCATCACCTAAGTACTAGCACTTCCTGGGTCTCCAGAAGCCCTAAAGCTGTTTTCCATCTGCAATAACTCCCAGCATTATTTAGTCATTTGCTCAGTGCGAAGTCTTGTTTGTGCCACTCTGCCTGCATCACTGAGTGTTCTCATCCTGACCCGTTCTTCTGGTTCATCTGACCGTATTTGCTGCCTGCCCCCGACCCTTAGCTGAACCCTGACCACTCTGGTTGTTCTCTGATACCCTACTGCTTGTGTTTGACCTCTGCCTGCCTGACCCTGATTTAGCTTTGTGGACTTTTAGCTGTGCTTCACTCCTGTCTATTTGTCTGTGCCAAAGAAACCTGCAGCACTTGGATGCAGCAGCCTGCCCATTTGTGACATGTTCCAAGTGGTCTCTTAATTAAGATAATTCTGTTTTTAGCCAAAATCTGTGTCACAACTCACACACTCTTTTTTAAACAGGATTTGTTTTTTTTTTTTCATTTTCTCTTGATTCACAATAATTTGAATAAAATATACTCAAAAATACAATTTTTCCACTTAATTTACTTCAGATATGTCTGCCGCTATCAGAAAAATGCCACAAGAACATGTTAAGAGCACCCAAAAAGAACAAAGAATTTCATTTACTGCCTCCACTTGGGTTCTATGTCAAGACAAGCCTCTCAAACTAAAACCATTAGATCTCCCAAATTGAGTTAAAGAAAATAATAAGCTGATAAAATTGTAAAAACAATACTAATCCCAGTAAAAAGTGTTTTAAAACAGGCACATGTACAAGCCAGCTGCTGAATTAATGAACTGCATTTATCTTGGAGGTGCGGGGGTGAGTGAAGGGGTTGGGGAGAGTAAATCTCCGAATATCCTTACGCAGCATGTATATTTATGGACGCTGGATGCCCACAGGACCCGTCTGTACCACGGATAGAGACACAGCCAGGAGAAAACTCATCTGTTTTTTTGCCTCTTAGCTGTTCTAACACTCATAATGCCTCCGTCCCCTGGGTCACATTGCTTCTATAATAACCTGAAACTATACTGCTTTAAAAAAAAAAAAAGCCTTGCTAATTTTCCCACACTATGAGGGAAAAAGTCCCACAGATGGAAAACGGAGAAGAAAGATGTATGCACGTTCAGCAAACCTGCTTGTTTACTGTTGTTGTGTTTTTAGGTGCGTTGGCTTGAACTGGAGCATGTTGATGACACCTTGACACCAGGTCACATATTACAAGCTGTTTAAAAGCAAATAGGGGCATGTGTATGCCACACACGAACACTTTCTCACGCACAAGTTGACACGTCAACAGAATTATGTTAACCACCATGTTTCATCTTCATTACCACTCCAGGGCTTTGTGCAGTCAGGGTCACTGACACAATTATCCTATTATATTAGATGAAATAAAGTCGATGAAGAGAGGCTGTGGGAGAGAGGAGATGGAAAGAAAGAGAAGTGTATACCATGTTTTTTTTGCACAGTTTGGCTAGGGGTGTGACTTATATAGGATTTCTTAAAAACTCCAATTAAAATTGTGTTTTAACATGTTCTTGCAGCATTTTTCTCATGATGGTGAACACATATATAAAAATACGCTTAAAATTTCTGAGTATCTATTTAAATGAAAAATTAGCTCCATTCCGATGCATCCACTTGCAGACAAATAGATCCATGCGCATCTCTGTTATCCTCGTCTGACTTGGGATCTGGCTCAATATAGAATAGCTTCAATATTGCTCACCATTTTTGTTGCAGCAGTAATGTTTGGCTGGTGGTGTGAGGGGCTGTAAGCTAGTGGGAAAGATTGCTTTTTCATGCATGTGCAATTTTGAACACCTGTCTCATATCACTGATCTGGAGAACGTCGAGCGTTGTCAGATTGTTTAATGATATTTAAAAAGGTAAAACTGAAAGCAAAAAAATGCATAGAATCAACATAAGTATACACCTAGCATTACTGTATAGACTCGAAAATGAAATGATAAACAGATTTCCTTCACCAAAATCAAAAGTTACAGCAGATGAAACTTTTGACTTATGATGTAAGCCAGAAGCCTTCCACTTTTCTTCCAAAAGTGCGACTTATACTCCGGAGTGACGTTTTTTCTTCTTTATTATACATTTTTTTGGCTTCAGCGACTTATTGTCAGGTACAACTCATCCTCTGGAAAATATACTACTAAATAAAAAAAAATTAAAAAAAAGCTGATGTTGTTAACACAAAAAGTGATGGAAATTCATGTTGGCCACGCGTAATGAGTGGAGAGAAGATGCACCTTACTGCATTCCCGCACGTATTTAAAGTTAGGCTTAAAGTTAAAGTCCCATCAGCGGTCACGCTCCTAGATGTGTAAAATGTGTTCTCCACATTTGATCCATCCCTCAGGGGAGCGGTGAGCTGCAGAAACAGCCGCACTCAGGAACCCTTTGGTGGTTTAACTCCTAACCTTAACCCTTCCTCTTAGTCTGTGCAGCCAAGGAAAAAGTTCAGCAGTGGCCGCAGGTATTTCAAAAATTACGTGGGAATTTTCTAAAATAACAGGATCTATAGGACATACAGCGTCTACAGGAAATACAATGAATTGATTTGTGTCCACTCAGGGATCCTAACGCAGATACAAGGTTTGTGTATGTGACAATATGTTTTCCAAATGAAGGTGTTTCTGGGAGGAAAGAGAGATGACATGAGTCATGTTGAGTGACAGTGAGAAAGGAGGGCTTCAGGTTTTCGAACTCACTGTGCACCTCATATATTTTTATCTAGCCTCAAGGAGAGCTGTGACTCGCTCTCTGCGTTACTGTCAGCTGTGACAGGCTCCGCTCAGTCTCTCTGCATGCACAGGTGCGCACACGCTCACAGGTGATGCATATGTAGTGTAAATCTGACTTTGATGTGTGCTGCTTTACATGTTTTGGGTGACAGAACTGCTGTCTTCTAAAAGAGTAAATAAGCAAACACGAGCTGCTAGATATGCAGAACTGTCTTAGACTTTTTATTTCTGCTCCTGACAACTTAAGTCTATTGATTTTAGGATATTAATTATTGAAATTGTTACATTATTAGAAAAGTAAAAACTATTAAAGACCAACTCAGATTAAAATCATGTTTTGGATGTTTTTAACGTGTTCTTACATTTACCTTAACTGAGGACACAGTTAAATAAAAAAAAAAAAAAAGATTAAAACTGCATTTCTGAGTTTTCAGAAATCAGGAGCAGACATTTAAGGTCATTTGAAACAGCTCTCTTTTTTTCTAAATGGGCGTGCCAAAATCTTACTGATTCATTTTGATGCGTCAACATCCAGACAAATAGATCCAATGACGTCTTCATTTTCCTTTTCTGAGTTTTCATCTGCCTCAGAATTGTACGGCTGAACAGCTTCAATATTTTTTGCATTTTTTGTTGCACCGCTAATGTTAGCTTGGAGTTGTAAGGGGCTTTAAGCTAGCAGGAAAGCCTGTAAATGAAGGGATGATGGGATATCAGTGATGCTTACTTCTGCACCAACATTCACGCTCACAACTCTGGCAAAATTCTGATGAACTCCTGCCGCTCTGCACAAAGTTTGTCACACAATTCCAAAAAAATTTAACAAAAAATGAAATGAAATTGAAACGTTTCAGAAAACAAAAGTTATTTTCAGAAATGAAAAGGTAATGGTAAAATGTCCTTGATAGAGTATATTAGGAATTTTTTCACGTGAAATAACTTTCGGGTAAAATGATGGACAAACAACGTCATCCAATAAGCAATGTCCCATAGTACCTAACTTTTCTGGTTTCTTCTTCTTTTTTTCATATTTTATTCTGGAAATGACTTTTATTTTCTAAAAAAAAAGAATTTTATTTGTGTTTTTGTTTCTGGAAATGTGTCTAAAACATATATTTTTTTCTTATTTAAATTGTCATTAAGGTATTTGTTGGAGTGATTTGCACTTTGGTGCTACCGACCGACCAGAACACCGACCTCACTAGCATAAAAGGCAGTGAAGTGAGGAACTGCAGTTCCATCCTTCACCAGTGGGGGCAGTCGTGTGCTAAAAGGAGTGCAGCATGCTGAGAAAGTCAAAGAAGAAACTGTTTAAAAGTAAAATGTTTCTGCAGATCACATGACCCACTTTAGTTTTTAATAATTTAAAAAGAAAAATATTGAATTAACCTTATTCATTAATTTAATCTCCTCAAACATTGTTTCTATAAAATAAAGTGTTTGACACAATGTTTAACCCTTCGGCGATGCTAAAACAACAAACTTTTTCACATATAACGTTTCAAAAGTGATCAACATGATTCAAGTGGATTCTGAAGTGGAGAAAAGCGGTGCAGCTGTTTCTCCACTTCAGAATCCACTGGAATTAAAGCAGCGCAAATGCTACAAGAAGTCAAAGAACATCAACACTGGAGCTAAAGCTCCGGTGTTAAAGCCTTAAACTTTTTAAAATAACACTTGCATTACCTGTGAAAACAGCATAAAAACAAAAAACATGAAAGATGAATAACTATATGTGCAGCTTCAATGTCTTTAATGTTAACAAGATCAAAGAACTTTAATCCTAATGTTTTTGAGGATTTTTCACCAAAAGACACATCAGTAAAAAAAAATCCTGCAGTCAGTTTGAAGGTTCTTTTCATTCATTTTAAAGGGATTGTTTTTTTTTATTTATATTGTCACGAATACTCTCTTGTTTGTTTTACAAAAGTATTCAAAAATGTTTCCATAAAGAAGTTAAACGTATTTCTCCTCCTTAAAAGAAATGTGTTTTATGCATTTCTCAAGTTAATGAACAAAAAAAGTTTAATTCAGTGTACAGGCATGAGACTGAACGAGAAAAACAGACTTGATTCATCCTGACAGTCCAATGAAAACTTTTTAAGGGATGCCACCGCTCCTGGTAACTTGTTGATTTTGTCATTTATTTTTTATTTTTATGCAGACAACAAGAGAAATAAATAATAATAAAAAACACACTAGTTATTTCTGCCATTAATCTCACTGACTTTCATTCCAGTTTCCAGATTTTCACTCTGTTTTGATCTTAAGATCAAACTGTTTGATGGACTCTCGTAAAGAATAAATCTGGAATAATTATCTTAACATGGTGGGACAGATTCTTCAAAGCTTTGGTGTGTGTGTGCTAAAAGATGACAATGACAATGCTATTACTACTTGTGTGTTGGGCTGTAAAATAGCAGATCTCTTATTAGTATTAGGGTCCAGGTGATGCTGTTCAAGAGTAGGAAGCTGAAACTATGACGCAAAGTGGTTTGATCAAATGTTTTTGTTAAGAACTTGTTGTGTCAGTTCTTCACTGGCAGCAGTAATGCACAGTAGTACTCTGATACTATATAGGACAACCTTCAGTATGCTTGGATTATCTTACAGAAGACATATTGTCAAGGGATTTTCTTTTTATTCCTTAACTTCAACAAGACAAGCACATAACTGTAAAATAAAGAGAATATCTGCGTTTTCATCTGCCTCCATTAGCTAAATAAAAGGTGACATCATTTAAAAAAGAACCTGTGTTTAATATCTTCCCTTTTGTTCCCTGCAAGGAGAAATGGCAGAATGTTAACATGGTTGAAACAAAAGTTCTATATAGACTGGAAAAATAGTTCCAGACTGAGTCCGCTTAATTTGTTTCAGGTTGAGTTCTGGACCTTCCAACTGGTCTGTATTCAGACAGAGGACTTTAATGTTCTAGAACAGCGAAGAACAAAAAAAAAAACACATATATATATATATATATATATTAAATTGTTTGTTTTTAGCAATAATTAAATTAAGAAAAAATCAAGTGAAAATAAATTGCATTGATTAATATAACCTGAATTAGCAATTAAATTGTCAAACTTATTTGAACATCTCAAGCATACTGTCAAGCTTTTTTGTTCTAATATAAAATACAAAATTACATTATAAATATGTTAATTTTGAGACTACTACATTCTCTCAAGTCTTGAAAAAACATTACATTTAACTATGATTGTATTGGTTTTATAAATGTCTTTGATTCCCCTAAAGGCAAACTTATGTTTTCTTCCCTGGATTTCTTGTTAATTAAAGCAATACAGAACTAACATAGTTTTTTGATTTTCTGGGTTATTTTACAGTATAATTTTCTACAGTAATGAATAAGAACCACGTCAACAGCCAAATATACAGACGGGTTTTGTAGACTCTCAAACCCCAAACCCCTCTGCCACATGGCTGTACTGAGGAATTCTGTACATGAAGGTTATAGATAGAATTCTAATGGAAACGTATCTATATTATTGTTGGGGCCCAAATGTAAAAGTTCACCTGATAAAAAAATATGTGATAATTTTCCCACATTTGGACATTTATTTCCATATGTGTTGCATTTACGTCTTATTTTGTTATTATTTATCACAGATAAGATCTTTATCTAGGACATGAGTTTACATTTAGATTTAAGGTTTTCAGTTAATATTTACCAGTATAGTCAACTTTTATATTTGACTTTTACTTTCAGACTTAAATTTAATCTGAGTTGGTCTTTAATATATATATATTTAAAGTTCTGCTCGGCTCATCTTTTGATCGTTTGCAACCATTTTTCCAGTGGTCTTTTGATTATAATTATGCATTTTTTAGCCAAAACCAAAATAAACTGTTTTATTTTCTAGGACAGTTTCTTCAAAACGGCAGTAGTTCATTAGAAATTTGCCACTAAGATGTACCTTTTGTGTAAGTGGATGCATCAGAATGAAGTGTGTGGCCTGCCAAATGCAGTTTGTACGCAGTAAATACAAGCTTTTTCCAATTGCCAACTGTATTTTCTGTCTGGTCCTGATTCACAAGGATTCGAAGAAAGAAATACTCAGAAATGCAATTTTAAGCTTAATTTTCTCTATATTTAGAATAGAATAGAATAGAATAGCAATACTTTATTCATCCCAGGTTGGGAAATTAGGCTGTTGCAGCATCAGGCATATACAGACAAAAAAGCAATATTTACAAAAAATAAGGAAAAAATAATATACAATAAAAACAAAAACAAAAGCAAATTGTGCAAATTGTACATGCGCAGAAAATAATAAAGGGAGTGTGCAAATTGAGGCAGTAGTGAGAGAGTCATGTAAAAAGTCCGTTTGTGGGTTATCTATTACAGAGCGATGATGAGTTATACAGTCTTATTGCATGTGGCAGAAATGATTTCTTGTAGCGGTCCCTGGAACAGCGGAGTTGTCTGAGTCTTTTGGAGAAGGCGCTCTGTTGTTTGTCCAGGACTGGGTGGAGAGGATAGTCTGGGTTATCCATGATGGATAGGAGCTTGTTGAGGGTCCTCCTCTCCACCACAGCTTCAAAGGTGTCCTGCTTGCAGCCGATGATGGAGCCAGCCTTCCTTATTAGTTTGTTCAGCCTGTTGGTGTCCCCTGCAGTGATGCTGCCCCCCCAGCAGACCACAGAGAAGAACAGGGTGCTGGCTACCACAGACTGGTAGAAGATTTCCAGCATTTTGCTGCACACATTGAAGGACCTCAGCTTCCTTAGGAAGTCCTTCGACATGAGAAAATGCTACAAGAACATGCTATGATTTTCATTGGAAAAGGTCTTTAAAATGTACATTTAAATTTGATATTTAGATTCAAGCTTAATGTTTACATGCAGGATTTAGATATATATTTCGATTTAACATTTACATTCATCATTTACCTCTAACTTTACATTTAAAGTTTACATTTTGCATTTATATTTTTATTTACTGTTAATATTTAGATTTAATTATGATCTAAAACTACATTTCCTCAAGTCCCAGGTAATGTTTTTATTTATGATAAATACTGACAAAATGTGACGTAAAAGCAGAAGATATGGAGATAAATATCTTAAATTGTCAACTATGAGGTTCTTTTACATTGTGAGGAACATTTCCAGTCACATCCATGTGCAATCTGGAGGTTCTCTCTGCAGATCTGACACTGGTGACCTAAGACTGGAAGGTCTGGACTAAAAGACTAAAGACTGAGGCTGGTTTGAAAATGAAAGTGAGGCCATATCAGGTCAGGAGGTAGCCATTAGGTGGCTTTTAGAAAAACGAGTCAGTCTCCACCCTCCATGAACTGGGGGGTTTCAGAGCTTGAGTGATCCTTGGGCTTTTCTGTCTGGGCCAAATGCCGTTCTATGTGTAGGGGACCACGTCTAATGTGCTTTAAGACGCAGTGATATATATGTTCTGGCAGTTTGGACAGCTAGGGGGTCTCAAAAAAGATGTGTTCTGTGTGTGAGCACTAGGGCTGAGTGAAGAGGATGTGTAAAATCTAAAAAAAATAAATAAAAGAACATTCTTTATGCCTAAATGATCATTCTCTGCTACATATGGTCGCAGCACAGAGTACCTGACCTTAATGGGGTCTGTGGAAGGGGTATGAGATGTTGTCCCCTGCGTTTTTCTGTGGAAGACATAGTGGAAATATGAAGGTCCGGGGCCCCTAAAAAGGGCCGTCTGGTCTTTGTACAACAAAAGCAGGAGCCTGGTTTGTATTCCCAGCTGGAAGTCAAATGTGTTCTCAGTGCATGTTAGACTTCGGTTGCTTTCCTCATATTTTTTCATAAGTAGGGTTATACCTGTGCTTTTTGCAGATCATATTCCACTGGCTTCATTGAACCAATACTTTCAGTGTGCACTGAGGTTATTTGCAGTCAAGTGTGAAGCAGCTGGAATGAAAATCGGCTGCTTCAAATTGGAGGCCATGGTTCTTGACCAGTTTGCCTTCTCCAGGTATGGCTGAGAGCACCCACCTAAAGATGAGAGTATAGGAGTTGAAGTATCTTGGGGTGTTGATGGGGGAAGATTGACAGAGAGATAAGAACAGCAGCTGCAGATATGTGAATCAATAAGTTGCAATGAAGAAGGAGTTGAGCCAAAAGGCAAAGCTGCTCCTCTACATCTTGAGAGGCCAGTTGGGGTAGCTCAAACATCTGTTTTGGATGCCTCCTAAACATCTTCCTGGGGAGATTCAGAGCACGTCCCTCCAGGAAGAGGCCTCGAGGAAAACCCAGGATGGACTGGAGGGGCTAAGTCTCTCAGTTGGCTGGGGAGGGCCTTGGAGGTCCCCCGGCAGAGCTGGAGGAAGTTTCTGTGCAAGTAAAAGAGAAGTCTGTTTTTGACCAAGCCCTGGTTAAGCAGAAGAAGATGGCTGTAAAGCATTCTGTGATTGGCTGTACATTCTAAATGATACATATCCTCCTGAGACCCGGCCCATTCATTTATGTCCTTTATAATGGACATTTTGTTTACCTGTATATTTCTTAAGTATTTGTAGATAACCTTCTAAGTCCTATAGTACCCTGTAGAGGACATCCTTAGCTTTCCATTGATATGTCATGTGATGAGTTTGCATGCTGGGAACATTACTTTTTTCCTCTAGCAAGATGGCTGCCATACAGGCAACCACATTTTATGGAAAGCTGAAAAGTAAGTCAAATATTATGCATCTATTGCTTTTTTTAACATGAGGAATGTATATATTCTTGGTCATAAACATGTTAGGAAGAATATTTTTACATTTAAAAACAGTTTGATGTTTTCTGTTGTGAAACAGCAGGCATTTTATGAATGTCAAATATAGTGGACACCAGGACCATTTTAATGTAATTAATGGCTGCCCATTATTTTAGGAGAAAGTAGTGAAGCAGAGAGGATCCTATACCAGATAGTAGAAGGAGATTCAGATTTGGAGCTTTCAGATGATGAAAATGATGAGTAGGATGAGATTCAGCCTAAGATGATGATTCTGGAGAATCTGATGAGTCAGAGTCAGAGGAGGAGCAGGAAAGTCGGCGTGCTCTGTGGGCCAGGACTAACTTGTATGTTTTATTTAGTTTGAGTCCAATGGCTTACATTTTATGACCATGTTAGAACTTTGTAGTATTTGTACTTTGTGTAAATGCTGTTAAAAATATGCAAGTTACTTTAAAAAGTACACTTAGGAAGTTCTTCAATAGTCATCTCACATCCATGAAATTCAAATTATTGCATTTATCTAAATGGATGTGGAAAAAAATGAATTATTTATTTTGTCAACTTGAATTATTTTATTTTATTTTATTTACAATGGATTCACACCTGTGATACCTGAATGTCCTGTCCATCAAGATGATCTGAAAGTTTGTGAATATTGGAGTCCAATCCAGTACTTTTCACAGTACATTGATAAGAAAATTTTCGAGGATCTGGCAGATTTTACAAATCAAAGACAGCTGCAAACTACTGGAGTTTCACTGAAAACCACTGCCCAAGAAATCAAGATCTTCTTTGGCATGTCAATACACATGGCTTGCCTTGGCTATCCCAGAGTCAAAATGTTTTGGGCTAAAAAGACTAAAGTGCCAGTCATTAGCAGGAACATGACAAGGGATAGGTTCTCTCGCTCAAGATTGTAAATGACCTGGATGTAGCTGAAGAGGCAAAGGAGTCAGATATTCTTTGGAAAGTCAGACCATTGCTTGATCGTGTGAGGCAAGGTTGCCTCAGTCTTCCAAGGCGGGACAAGGTGTGCATTGATGAGCAAATTATCCCGTTCACAGGCCGCTGCCCAGTAAGACAGTATGTCCCAGGAAAGCCAAACCCTACTGGCCTAAAGGTTTTTGTGCTTGCTTCACCAAACGGTCTGGTCCTGGATTTTGAGGTCTATCAGGGCAAGAACACATTCAGTGGCCAAAGACTGGGAGTCGGAGCTGCAGCGGTCTTACAAATGGTCGAGTCAGTTCCCACAGGAACTCATGTGTTCTTTGATAAATTTTTCACAACGGTCAACCTCATGGATGCTTTGCTCTCAAAGGGTCTTCCAGCAACTGGAACTATCATGAAGAACAGGGTTCCAAAGCAATACCAACTGCCAGGAGATAAGCAGCTGAGAAAAGAAGGAAGAGGAGCTTCAGTGATGTTGGTCCGGAGGGAACCTGAGCTGGCAGTGACAAAATGGTTTGATAATAAACCAGTTCTGATGGCCTCCACTGTCTACGGGAAAGATCCAGAGGATATCTGTAGCAGATGGTCCAACAAAGACAAAGCTCATGTCCAGATGAGACGGCCAGCAGTCATCAGCGAATATAATGACAACATGGGTGGTGTTGACCTCTGTGACCGAATCCTGAGCTTCTACCGCATGTCAACCAGGACAAAGAAGTGGACATCTCGTGTGAAGACACATTTCTTTGATGTTGCCATCACGAATGCTTGGATCCAGTACAAGTCTGACAGCAAAGCGCTGAATCGACCAGCTAAGAACACCCAACAGTATTTGGACTTCAAATTGCACCTGGCTGAAGAGCTGATGGATAGTCCTTCATTTGATGACAGCAGTGAAAGGGAAGACAGTGAGGAAGAGTACCAACCACCAACCAAAACAAGGACCCCACAACCAGAGCCATCTGTACGTAGGCTAGGAGCCAGGCACATGCCAGAGAAGATGGACATCAAAGAAAGATGCAGGAACAAGGGCTGTAATGGCAAGACATACATCAGATGCTCCAAATGCAAGATGTTCCTCTGTATAACCAAAAAGAAAGCATGCTTCAAGGATTATCACAGTTAAACTTTCCAAAGGGAGAAGAAAAAAAGAACTGCTCATGTTCTGTCTTATAGTTCATTGTTGAACTGAATACATGTTTTACATTGTAAAGTATTATTACATACATTTTGTCCTTGGAGGCAACAAGTAACAGAAGAGTGAATAGATTTTTTTTGTTTGATTTTATTCAAAATTTTTAAGTGTTTGGGTGAATATCCCTCTAAAGATTGATTCCGCTCCTTGTTTCTGATTTTTTTATATTCGGTTCTGTTTTCACCAAGATATCGTCCTGTTGTCCTCTACAATGGACATGCTGTAAAATTAAAATAAAAAATATTTTTAAAAAAATTAAAATTGTAAGGTTTTCATTTTGCCACTAATAGATAGGAAATCACAAAAAAAATGAAATTGTAAGACACTTTTTTTCCTTGGTTCTCAGGAATATAAGACCCACAAGGAAAGATTTTTTTAACAGCCTTTTTGATGGTATCATATTTTACCAAAATGAAGCAAAAAAAAGAATCTAATAAAATACTTAACCAAAACCAGTGTGTGGCATTACCATACAATCCACACTTACTGGCCACTTTATTGGGGACACCTGTCGAACTGCCCGTTCATGCAATTTAGGCATGTATACACGATTGAGATGATCTGATGCACTTCAAACCAAGCAATATACCTGTTGTTCAAACTATGCCGTGAAGGTTTAAGGCACTCCTCAAGGCAAAAAGAGGTCCAACCTGTTACTATAAATTGGCTGATGAGTGTATGTATGAATGCCCTTGTGGTTCTGTCTTGTGGGGTCCAGATGACCCCACCCTTGCATTGACGATGTGGATAGAATTTCATGTCTGCCATGGACACCATTATTGAAAAATCATTAAAAAAAAACAGGATGTTGTCTTAATAGTAATACTGGATTGGATTTTTCTGCGCTTTTCCAGGGGCTCAAAATGCTTACAATGTCTATCCTTTGGCCATCTGACCATCATCGTGACTTTCTTATGCATTCACACACCAGTGGAGCAACCTGGTGGCAAGGAGGGTGGGGTGTCTCGCCTAGGGACGGTTGCCTGGGGAAGGTGGGGATAGGACTACCACTTCTGCGGTTATGGGCCGACCCACTGTCGCCCCAGTGGCTCAGGAGGTTAAGCAGGGTTCCTACTCCACTACTTCGTCTTGTGGGTTCCAAAGGACCCCACTCCCAGTGTTAACGTGCCTTGGATAGCACAAGGGTTAACAAAAAGACAACCATCATACTTGAAAGTAAATGAATCTCAATTTCTTCCTTAGCAATTCTTCCTATTTCAAAAGTGTTGCTAGTGGTCTTTTAATCATGACTAGCCAGCAAAGTCAAGTGGGCCCCGAAAGGGTTTGTCCACAGTTTCTGTGGTGACTCCACTTGTATTTGCCCACATTGGCTTAAGTAGGCACTCAGTTGGCTGGCTCGCTATGCTATCCAATCACCCAGCAAAGTGAGCAGGTCTGGCAAAGCAAGCGAGCGCCACTGCTCAGGGACCGGCAGGGCTAGGAGGGTTGTCGCCCAGGCTGCTGGCCCCTGGGCAGCAGAGCCAATGTGGGCAAATACAGGTGAGGCCACCACGGAAATTGCGAACAAACCCATCCGGGGCCCACATTTTCTGCCCACTTTTAAACCACAGCTTATAGGACTTACTTGGCCTTGCTGGCTGGGCGATTATGTCATTTTTGGCCAAAATTAAAAAAAAAAAAAAGAATTAAATAGAAATTCACGTATATGTTGTGGGCGGGACTGTTGGTTCAAAGTCTTCACTGATTTCCCATCATTCCTTTGTTTACGCTTTCTCCCACTCCCAACCTAACATTAGCAAAAAGGACAGTTTTGAGCCAGATGCCAGCTCAGACGAGGAACACAAAGACATACATGGATCTATTTGTCTACAAGTGGATACGCCAGAAATGAGAGGAGGAGGGAGCTTGTGACTCACTGAACGCGTCACCTGCGTCACAGCTACAGGCTTTTTCAAATGGGATTGTTTTGTCTGCTTCAGCATTCACAACACGAATAAGGAAAACTCAGAAATACAGCTTTTAATCAGAATTTTATTTATTTATGTCCTCCATTATAAGAAAATGCTACAGGAATATGTTGAAAACACCTGAAACATACTTTTTCTTGCAGTGGGAACCTAAATGATTCTAAAATGTGATGTTCTGAATACAAATATTTTGAAAGAAATGCTTATAGTTTTTATAGAAATACAAAAAAAAGCTTCTGGAAACAACAGGAGTGCATTTCCTCTCTGACTTTTATCTTTACTTGTGCTTACTATTATCCCTCAGCAGGTACCTGTGCATTTCTTTGGTTGACAAGTGATAAAATCATTCAGGAAAAGAGCTTTCATTTACATTTTATTCAAGCCCTGCCTTTTCTTGTGCTGTAAAAGTTCAATCTATTTTTTTTACAGCTATTCTTTTTAAATTAATGACACGAAAACACATTTTTGAACCATAATGTTCATGCAGAGAAAATGAGAAACGACAGAAAAACAAGAAACACAGGGTTTATTACCTGCCTTGCTGTGTTTTCTAATTGAAAACAATCCAAATCCCCGGATTCCCTCAATACTCTGCTGTCTGGCTGAGGTACAAAAAGAAAAAAAAACAACTCTCCTTTACTGTACCCTTCAAACAGCAACCCTAACGGCCCTTTTTGATGGCAAGCCCAGAGAGAAGAAAAAAAAACCTAAAGCAGTTAAATCTCCTGGTTTTCCAATGATGAGTTCTGGCACAGCTGCTTGCACAAAGGCATCGGGTAAAGGGGAGCAGGGAGGGTTTCCCAATGTGCTGCCCACACATGTGTGACACACACGTGTGACAACGCATTTTAATAAGTCCAGCTATCACTCAGCTTTAAGCATCAATTCAATCAGAGGGGTGTTTTTTTATTTCTCTGGAGGAAAGCTCCCAACATTTACGAGACATGCAAATGTGATGTTTGACACATACTCCTTCAGACTTATCAAACAGCCGCAGAGATAACGACACCGAGTCAGGCGGCCTCCGCTTGTGTTTCTGACTGTGTGACTGAACAGATCAGCAATGCGGTGTGCTGAAGTGGAGCTGCTGTGTAAGAACTTTAGCCATTGATTGATGATAATGAGTTCCTGATCAAAATGAGAAAAAAAGAGAAAGGAGGCAGGAGGGTATACATGCACAGAAGCATGTGAAGGATTGAAAAGGCGGGAGAAGGATAAACGAAAGGACAGGAGTAGAAATGAAAGTTAAAAAAAAAAAAGAAAACATGCCATCTGGCGAGTTGAAATTACATTAGCGATGTACACATGGCTCTTGAAACTCATGTCTCATCCACACAGAACACAAGCTGGGATGGGCGTGTGCTGGGATGTGTGGACACGTTTGTGTGGGCTCTGATGCTGTGCACTCAAGGGGGATATCCGTTCAAATGTGTAATTTTTTTATTTGTCCTGTCCAAAAGTTGATCAAAAAGATAAGAGCTGGATATCTCCTGAGTTGGACAAATGGTACTGTTACAATAGGGGGTTGTATAAGCTGTATACTTGTACAAACCCCTTTTGAGGCTAAACTATTTATAACAAGAAAAGTTGAATTACCTGCGATAATGCCAGTGTGAATGCTTTTTTGCGGAATGTAGTCACTAAAGATGCCTTTTGCTGAAAATGGTGTAGCAATTCTCTTTAATTGCTGAACAATTTCCTGAATGTGCTGGATTCTATGATACCTAATTTGCAGAAAGTGCACAAAAATTGCATAAAATCTTAAATTGCGTAAAATGTACAAATACCAAAAATACAAACATGAATGTCTTGAATGTACTGATCATTTTGATACCAATTTACACAAGTTTTAAAAGTGCACAAAGTTTTTGAAGGAATTTTTTTTTTAATTCGAATTTATTTTCAATTAGGCTAGTAAATTTGCATAAATTGCTTAAAACATTAAAAACCATGAAATAGACGAATACCAAAAGTATAAGCATGAATGTTCTGAGCGTTTTGATACTGAAAGCGATTATTGATTGTTGTTTTTTTCTTGTAAAAGGAAAATTGAATCGTTAGCTTAGCGCTATATTGGGGCTTTCTAATGTCGTCAACACCTTCTGTCAATTAGTGGGTGACAACAGTGACTCCATTCTATTTTGCTATGGACCTACAAGGGATGGGGGTCCTCGAGAGGGTCGGAACTGTTTAATGGGTCTATTTCACAATGGAAACACTCAAAATACCGGATTAAACCGGACTGCTCAGTGGAAATGAGGCTTGAGTGTCCCTGTTCCGGTCCCCAGCCTGGAATCAATATGGGGTTGAGTCAGGAAGAGCATCCGATGTAAAACTCTCTGCCTAACCAAGTGTGCAGAACGCTGAAAGCCGATTTGTTGTGGCCACTGATTACATGATATGCCAAAAGGTGAACAACAACAATAACTTTTCATTACAAGTGGCCACTTGAACGTGTGTTGCCAAGGCTAATGGAAACATTACGTGACACTGCTACAAAACCCACTACTCATATCATGTTTCAAGTCTGAACTTGTCATTAGAACACAGTAGAGCAGGTGATGAATCAATAACCATAAATACCTGTCCAAAGAGCGGCCTAGAAAAAGGATGTTGGGGGTGGCTGATATTCATGACTATTACAGCTCATAGAAGCTCTCCCACATCTCCATTTTCTCAGTGCTTCATGCATGAATAATCCAATACAGGCAAAAGTGCAGTATTTCCACCAGGGCTATGAATGGATTAGCCAAGAGGGTTTGGCGTTGTCCCCCCTGAGGACTCCCAGGCCTCTTCCAGGAACACACAGCAAAAGTAATCAGACACAAGACACATCTTTCTTATCTTGTGCCCACTCCTAACAAGCACATAATTGCTAATATCTCAGCAGAGCTGGGGAACGAATACCCTGAAGACTGGCTATGTATACACACCCAGATAAAGAGATGAGAACGAGTTGCTATAGGAACAAGGGAGCCCTTATGTGTTAAAGCAAGGGGCAGCAGGCAAATACAGTGGAAAGGTTGAAAGAGTTGATGAACTGAGAAGCAGAATTGTTGTATGAGTCCTTTTAAAACTCTTCTGCACTTTTCTATTCTGCTCAGTGAACAGCAGAGGATATAATTAGGCTCCTTTTAAAAAAGGATGTGTAAAAAAAAAGCAATGGAACGCCAAAAGGAAATAAATGGAGCATTCATTAAATTAACTCGTTTTATTGACACAATAAATAAATGATTAAAGGATTTCCATAAATCTGTCTTCAGTTTTATAGACTTTCATTTTTACGTGCCCAGCAATCATTAGTTCATAAAGAGCAAACTGAAGTTGGAAAACTGTTTAAAAGTTTGCCATTGAAATTTATTGAAGTCTATTAAGTAATTTCCTGTTCACTGTTTACATCACGGTGGACATATTTCATATTTTTATTTATATGTATGTGATTTGACACTTTGTGTCGGAAAAACAGAGCTGCTGATGTAGTCTTCCAAGAAAAAATGATTTGTCAGGTTTCTGAAAACCAGAATTATGAGAAAAGGATTTTCCTCTTAGAACCTGCATGTAAACGGTGACTCTGTTGTTTATACAGATTTTACGTAAGACCTATTCCACATCATATCAAATGTCACTAATGAGTGTGCTGTCTGGTCCAGGGAGTTACTATTCTTAAGCAAACAATAACCTGAATAATAAAAGTGTGTAGATTTTGAAATGTTTCAAGAAAGAAGATTTTTAGGTCAGATGACATGATTCAACTTCAAGGTGTCACCTAGATAAATAACAATAGAATATGGTAAATTATTTACCACTTTTCTACCTTGTTTTAAGGCCCAAAGCACTTCACAGTCACCCATAAACACACATTCACACACAGGTGGCTGTCTTGCCAAACACTGGTGCCAACGTATAACGTGAGCAATGTGAGGTTCAGTGTCAATCTGTGACCAGAGGTCAAACATTTTCACCATAGACGCTCCACGGAAAAGTAAATTGCAAATGTGGTCACTTTATCTGTCCAGCAGGGGTGACCAACCCCGGTCCTCAAGAGACTCAACCCTGCCTGTTTTCCAGCCCTCCCTGGATTGCTCGATGCTGACAACCTAAATCAGGATGTGTTCAATCAATCAGGTTGTGGAATCACTCGAGTCAGCTAGCTGGTCAGGGAGAACTGGAAAACAGGCAGGGTTGAGTCTCTTGAGGACCAGGGTTGGCCACCCCTGGTCTACAGCATTGACTGTATAATCACTGGACACATCAGCTCCTCCCCCTTTGTGTTCCAGTACTTGCTGGTTCCAAGAAGGCCAAAATCTCGTAAACTTCTACTGAAAAAACAGTTATTACTTAGTCTTCTTGTTTGTCAGAATAATCATTCTTGCGTCATACTTTCTTCTTAACATCTTCTTCCTAATCCTAATATTTTTCTGTATGGTAAGTTATTGTTGTGGGAGGGGCTGAGTCACTGGCTGCAGTCTCCCCTGCTTGTTGAGAACTATAGACACTTTTTGTTAGTCTTCTTAATTGGTAATTCAAAAGTTATTTTGTTAAGCAAATAGTTTCTGAAAGAGTTGAAAGCAACGTCTAAAAACTTTAATAGAAAGACAATAATACCTGTTTGGCAAAATCACTGCAGAAGTGCAGAAAGGAGTGAAGTGAGGACCTGACTATTTTAAAGCAGTCGCTGGTTTGATACCATCAAGAATGGTAAAAAAGGATATTGGTTTACAGTCTTTCCTTGTTCATTGTGTGGATTACTTTCTAACCTGCGATAGGTGAAGTCCACAAAGTTTTAGGGGTGTAAAACCACTCACTTTTTACACTTTTTTTCAGACAAGCTTTGACATTTTCACAAATTTCTCTCTTGTTTAAGCTTTAAAAGTTCAAACCTTTAAAGAAAAATAAGTCCAATCTTACATAGTAACCCTGGTTAATATGTAATCAGGGTTACACCAGGTTTTCACCAGTGAAGATAAAAAATCATTGAAAAAAAGCTCCTTGCGCTTTTCTCTTTTTTCACAATTTTCCTGCTTTTGTGTTAATTTCTATTTTCTGACTTTTTAAAACTTTTCTTCAGCTTAATACATTTGAAGCTTCCACCACATTTTGTTCTTCCTGTTTCACACTCTCACACTCTACACAAATGTTTTTGGCATGCTGGGGCCTGCCACAATGGTTTCTTTTCCTTTTTTTTCTTTAATTCTGATGGGATCTAAAGAAGGCTTTTTTTTTCTTCTTGCACAATCCAAATAGTATTTAGTTTATGTTTGCTGTTTTAGTTTTATCCTTCAAAACAGTAATTTCTTAAGACCCTAATAGTTTAAAAAATATAATCTAAATCTATCAACAGAGATTATGTGATGACAAAATTGAATTTGAGGCATTTTAAAAGTTAAAAAGCAAACAGGAATGAAAGTAAGACCAGAGGACACAGGGACGGAGAAGAAAATAAAAGGAATCCCCTTTTATAAATGACTCATGGGAAAATAAATAGTTTTAATATCAACCTGAACATTTGAGAATCCATGCTTTGTGCTGCAGAAACTTTTCATGTAATCCCCAGTTGTTATTAGTCAACAAAATCCATTGGTAAAGCAGTCATTAAACTGTGTTTCTGCATCAGTCATGTAGTGCAGGACTGGCTCACCGGCAACACCAGCTATCTGTAATGTCAGCGTTTGTACTGCGACATGAGAAAAAGCAAGACCATAACTCATGTGTGTGAGAGATCACATTATGCTGGCCGAGCTCTAATCATTCTTGCATGCCAGAGGCGCTTCATTCAGCCTCCCCCTCTGTGCATTTATCAGTCTCTCTCTGCCAATCCCCTTCTGTGTTTGTCAGTATCTTCTCTTTATCTCGTTTTACTTCTCCCTGTCTGTCTGTTATGGTATTTCAATAGAACAGATAGCAACAGGAATCCAATAAGCAGAACATCTAATTGAGCCTTTAATAGGCTGTCTGATGTCTGCTTGCTGCTAGTTCACACTGAGAAATACAGAGTCACTCTGCAGACAGCACACCCCGGCCAGCTGGACTCTCTGGGAAAGGTCATGCAACGTGGCTGCATTGATGTGCTGTTTGTTAATTATGCATACTTAAAGGGTTTAACTCATCATTTGGAGACAGAATTATTCAAATAACTTTGACAAATCATTACATACTAACAAGAAAAGTCATGTTTGAGAGACAATGTGTTTGTTGTCAAAAAAGCAAGGAAGATAGATGTGAGCTAAGTGTGTGGGTGTACAAAATCTTCAAAGTCAATCCTGAAAAAAAACCCTCACAATCTGACAAAAAAAATTAAAAAGACAATTTATTTAATCAGAAACATGTTTTTGGTTACTTTGCGGTGATCAACACATCCAAGTTGATCCCAAAAGTATTCAGTGGGCTTAGGGCCAGGGAACAGGCCATGTTATCTTCTTTACACCAAATTTATGGAAAGAGACAATTTATGAAAAATACTTCAAGATCTGGCAAAAACAAAATGGACAGTTTGTTTAATCAGAAACATGTTTTGACTGGTTACTTTGGGGTGATCAACACATCCAAATTGATCCCAAAAGTATTTAGTGGGTTTAGGGCCAGGGGCCAGGCCATTCTATCTTCTTCTCTCCTATATTCAGGACATAGTCCATAAAAAACAGTTTTGAGACTATTTATGAAAAATGTGAGAAGATCTGGCAAAAAAACAAAACAAAACAGAACAAATCGACAAGTAATTTGATCAAAAAAATGTTTATATTGGTTACTTTGGGGTGATTAACACATCCCAAAAATATTCAGTGGAGGTGGGTTTAGGGACAGAGGCCAGGCCATTCCATCTTCTTCTCTCCATAATTGTGGAAAAGTCCATGAAAACACTTTTTTGTCAGGGTGTTAGGTCCAATCCAAATTCGTTCCTTCTCTCTACTCCATTTGTAGGAGCATTTGTAGTCTTACTGTCTGAAGCAAAGAGGTTTACATTGAAATGGGAGTGATGACTTTTGTTTTAGCATGACCTTTTTAAAGTTATAAAACAAGGGATGTAACGATTCAGTCAAACCACGATGCGATTCAGTTTTAAAGTCACAATTTAGATTTTTTTCAATCTTTTTCTTTGTTCAACACAATGAATTAAAGCTATTTTAAGATCAAGTATGTTTTCTTTTTGCTCTTTACATCAAACTGTCTGTTTTCCTACTAACAGAAAGGATTCAATACAAACATACAATTCAATTCACTTTTTTAACTTTGTGTTTGCATTGACTTTTCATTGCTCGACCAATGTGTAAGCACCTCCACACACAAGCGCGCACCTGCATGGAAAGCTGTCAAATCCATTTTTTAATTTTCTACATCGATGAACATGTTGACAATTTTTAATCTTTTTTTTACCAATTCCCGAAGAATCGTTACATCCTTATATAAAACCGATGTTATATTTGAGCATTGGAAGCTGACCGGCGACTATTGATGACATCATCGAGTGGAACTGACGTCCAAATTCGGACACACTATTTTTCCATAACTCTCCGTTTGGAGGGATAAATGTAGGGATGTGGAGGAAGAAGAATTTGGTTTATAGAGTCTGTAAAGTTAACTGTCATACTAGAGAAATGTGGAATTTTCCAGATGACATCGGTATATCTCTGCGTTGATTTTTGCTATTATACACCTGTCCAGTCAAGAAGATCCCACTTCTGACACCAAAGGAATTCATCTGTGTAGAAACCAGCAGTCTCCACATTTTGCCCTCATTACTCCAAATGCCATAGGGCCAATGCTCACTAGTTACACAACTAACTGGCAGCACTTGGAGATACTTAAAGGTCAAACAGCAGTGAACGGTGCTGCTATGGTGAGGCTCCTATAAAGATGTTTGGCATTGGCAAATAAAATAAAAACTGTGAGTAGATTTTTTCATAAGTTTTCCTGCATTGTTTTGTGCTGGTAAAAAGTAAAAGTTAAAGTTGAATGGATACATTTAGAAAGAAATCAAGGTTAAAAAAGTCAAAGAATCATTCATCCTTGTGTCAAATGTTTTTAAATTGTAACATAATTAACAAACTTGGAAAAACAGTTTTTTGCCAAAAACAAATAATTAAATGAGTAATTATTTTCTTATTTTCATTCACAGGGTTAGACTGTGCTATACAAAGTTTAAAAAAGCTTAAAAAAGATTTATGAAGCTAGAATTTTTATTTCAACATAGCACTTAAACTAATGGTGTAAAGTTTTTTTTTTTTAACAAAAATTTGATTCATATAATTATTTGTGGTTGGTGGTACGATTCATTTTGAACGTTCAATTCACTGACCAAAGATCAATCCAAGACATCTTTAGCCAAAATTTCAACCAGTGTGACACAGTGATAAATACCTGAACAGTGCAGGTGAAGTTTTCCAGACTCCTTGTATTTCTTGCAAGATAATCAATTGTAAATTAAATATGTGTACAAACAAGCAAACAAGTGAAAAAGTATTAATATTAAATCCATTCACATTTTAGTTTCATAAAGTTCAGTCCACTCTTGTATTTCCACATCAAATCAATACAAACAGAACATTATTAGAGCATTATACCACACTCTCTTTGTAAAATTCAAAGTGTTTTCACAAATTTGTTTGTAATGATTGATTTATCTTTTTTACTGTCGTCAACCTACAGTGCCTCAATGCAATTGCTATTTTCCAGTGTCAATTATAATTGATTAATTTCATTTTGAAACTATTTTAAAATGGTATAGATGGATTTAATTAACTTGACTCAGACAGATCGGTCTGGTTGGATTATAGGAATAAAAATCAATTCATTGCTGACTTAAACCCGTTTTTCTATGAAGATAGAAGCGGTTTTCAACAACGCCAGGTGTGGAACTAACAAGCATTAAGTATCAACTACAGTTTCTGCACTTTTTACGCCACATTTTTCAAGGTTGAAAATCAAATTTATTGCGACTGATGAAACCATCTGCAAAAGTTTACTGCAAAACTCCAGGGATAACAGCTGAACTGTTTAGTTGATACAGTTTTTAAGTGTGTGTTTACCTTGGAATGTGAGAAAGTCTTGTAGCTCTGTAAAAAAAAATACAACAGAGAGAAATAGCTCAACAAAAAATACTGAACACAAAATACTGGGCAAAAACCAATGAGGACACTTCAGCTTTTTTAACCCAAAAATTAGAACGCTGGAGCTTACATGTTTTATATTTCCCTCAAAGTCTAACTCTGATCATCTTTTGATCTATTGTAAAAGCATTCCTAGTGTGGTTTTAATTGTGATAATGTCATTTTTAGGCAAAATTCCCTTTCTATCGTTTTTGTGGGCGGAGAGTAAGCCTGCCTCCATTTCCCATCATTCCTTTGTTTCAATTCTCTCCAGTTAAAGCTTCTCACACAACTACCAACATTATCTTTGCAACAAAAATGGCGAATAATAATGGAGCTACAGTTTGAGCCAGCTCAGACGAGGAAAATGAAGACGTACATGGATCTATTTGTCAGCGAGGGGAAGCTTTGGATTTTGTGTGTTTGTGTTACTATGACGTTGACGTTAGAGCCTATTTCGCTCTTTATTCCTAATGTCGTTTTTTCCGGTAAATAGTTTTGCTTCTGACGCTAAGATAAAAGCTGTTTTTCTTTCCTTACTTTTCCCTTTACTACATCTGTGCGTGTACATGCAGACGTGATGTTTGGATGTGTTTTCACGGGGATCCATGTGCTAACGAGCGCTGCAGGCTGGTGACTTCATTCTATCTATGTGAGGGTCGGATAATTAACATCTTCACCTGACTTTTGGTTTATTCGTTTAAAAAGCCTAATTAATCACAGGGACAACGTTGGGACCGGAGTCAGTGCCGCCAAGCGTGAAATTACCTTTCTCAGTCGCTGGGCTCAAACACCCATAAACAGTGATCCTGCCAGCTTACCCTCTGTACTTCACTCTGCCATTTGTTATCTCTCACTGTACATGGCCTTGGAAGCAAGGAGTGGGTGAACAAAAGGGAGAAAGCGGACGGCGGAAGATGGAAACAATGCTGATGTACGAGAGGGTCTCCTTTGTGAGGTCCCCCCGTGCGAGCTAACCGACAGTGTTTCTCCGCCGCTTAAAAATAAAACCGGCTGAGGAACACCTACTCCGAGAGAACTCTCCGGCCAAATCGATAGCTTTGAACTCTTTCTTTCAACAGACAGCCGCTATTATGTCCTTCTGCCGATGTCGAATGCAGCAGAAGCCATCATGGGAATAGCTTGTATGAATCATTCAGGACACCCACTCCTCTAACCTCTCCCTCTCTTCCTACCTGCACACCCTGCACCCCTTCGCCCACCATGAGGCGCCAACAGCATCAACCGTCTTTGTACTTAACCTCGCTCATCGCTGCTAACTCGTATATCAATGGCGCGTTGAGACAGCAGAGAAGGCATTGGAGCCTATTTCTGGCTCAGTGGGAGTGGAGGAGAGCTGTTGTCCATGATGTTGTTCAACTTGATGGAGGTGTATGTTTCACAAACACTTTGGAAGTGCTGTCTGTACTTTCAGCACTTATACTGAATCAGATAAAGGCTTTTGGATTAAAGACAGGCCCAAGTACTAAAAATTCTAATTATCTCACACTTTTTAATGCGTTTTTGTGCTGCCAGGACACTTTCTCCTCTAAAGATCAATAGAAGATGTTCTTATCTTATAAATATACACACATAGCTGTTGTGTTCTGTTGTTTGCTGCACCTTTAAATGTAATTTCTTTTCCTGTGTAAAAAAGGGGAAATTATTTTTAAGCTTAGCCAAGTTGGAGTAACCAAATGATCCAAAAATCAGTTTTTAATAGATTTTCCAGAACTGCTGTGATTGCTTTAGTTCTGTTCTTGTGCACAGAACACTCAGCTTTCTTGCAATAGCGTTACTGAGAATAAGATTTGTGCCGTGAGTGCAAACCATAACAGATACTGAGTGAGGATCTAACACTTTAGTTTACTTTTGGCAAATGGTCTCTGCTGTTTTCCCTCTGTCAGTCACAGCAGCTTTAGGTTGCACAATTGTCCTGATTTGTGGATTCAGACTGGAAAAATCATTTGGTCCGGGTCGAGTCCTGGACCGGGGTTTTTTTTATTCAGACTACCATCAAGCGGCCTTTCATGTTTTGAACCAAAGCTTGTAAACAAAACCACGTGACTAAATATGTCTTCAGTCATTGGCCAGGAATTACAAGGGTGGGGCAAAGCAACCTAAGAAAGAAATCACGGAATGCCTGCACTTTTCCTACAGACTTTGTCAGGATAGTTCACTTATTATATTTTATATTTTGCCGACCAATTTTGAACATCTGTATCAAGGTATTTGTATCATGTCATGTTCTCTTTGCTGTTTTCCCTCTGTCAGCCACACCAGTTTTAGGGTACAAATTATTCACAGCTGTCTTCATTTATGTTAACTATCCTCAGTGATTTTAAGTCAGTGGTTTTCAGTTTGTCATAGTCAAGTCATTTCCTCTGCTTTATTACCTTTTTATTTATTTATAAATGTTTAGGTTTCTGCCACCAAGTCTGGTCTCCTGCATATTAAGTTCTCCACCACCAGTTCCTGAAACATCGTCATCATCTCAATGTTTTATTTTTGTTTAAATCCCCAAAAAGGCAAAATGAGATCACGACCATCATAAATGTCCACAGTTATTTCTACAAAGTTGATAACTATCTTTACAGCTTTTAGGTTTACACTGTGTTTTCAGCTTAAAATGTTTATCAATCACTACTGCATCTTTATATTCCTATTATTTTCACCTATTAATTCCAAGTCTATTTCTCATTTATATTAATGATTTACTTTTACTTTTAATTCTCACTTGTGTCCTTGGTGTATCTTTGTTAGTTATACTTCGTTTTCATGGAGACAACTTTGCCACTGATGAAAACTACTTTTGGCTTACTGTAGTACATTGGCAGATATGTTTTATTTTCTGGGTAATGTTCCTGTCAAATAGACAAATACATAGAATAACATACATAAAAAGGATCTGTCAGGTCTTGAGTCACAGTGTCAGCTGTAATTTTAAGCCAATGAGTAAATCTAGGAACTTCTTGACAAAAATGCACAGATAGAGTCTGAAATACTCCCTTTTTCCCGTTTGACTATATATAAATGTATGACAACAGAACAATAAAAAACAAACCAAACAAAAGAAAAGACAAAAGCGACATTGTGGTTTCGGGTTTTGTAGACAAGCTGAGATGTGGCTCACTGCTGACAAGAGTAAACACCCCACTACTGTATCAGTGTCTGTATTCATGGTGTGCCAGCATGGATGACAAAAAGGAGTTTTTCAGCAGAGCTGAGGACGGTGATATCAGCGTTATCAGCACAGTGGGGAAAGAATGTCGTACTGTGATTAGGCTCTCACAAGAAAAAAAAACTACAAAGCACAGCATCTCGTCTGCCACACCAAACTCAAATCTCGAAAATCTGTATTTTATTTTCCAGCATTACTGAACACCTCAGATTTGAAGTATTCAATCAAATCAATGAATCCCCAAAGTTTTAGACTCACTGTAAGCAAAAACGTAGCTAACAAAAATACAAAAGTATAAAGCCTAAACTATAATAATCTTAAAAGTGACACACACTATTGTAAAAACTAAAAATATTTATTTAATTTTGAAAACACAAAGTAAATAATAGTTTTTTCCCACATTTTGCCAGATTTTAACATTTTCCTTGTTTTGTAACATAAATACTTGCCACCAGTAATGTACTGTTTTAAAGACGCCTTGAAGTTTCCGCCATTTTGGGAGTCACGAAAACATTGTTTTAATACGTCCGACAGGTTAAATGAGAAACTTTGGAGTCGAGAAATTGCAACAAAATCTCATCATGAAATACAAGTGTTGCTGTTGGTTGTCATAGCAGAAAAACTTCAAGTTTAAGCATCTCCTTTTGCAGATTTTTGGGGGATAAAGACAAAAAAAAAAACGATGGATTGCCACAGTCAAATGGGAAGGGAGGCAGCCAACAGATGAGGACAGACTCATAGTGAACATTCAGGTTGAACTCTAGTTACACATTTTTCTCAAAAATTTGGGTGTTATCCAGTACCAGAGAAAATCTGTTACTTTTGGAAGGGAGCTGGTACTTAAACTGTGCTAGAACCGGCACTACTTTTGTTTTGAACTGTTATTGAATAACGGGAAAAAAAAGCTAACTTTTGCTTAAAAAATCCAAATGTGAGGAGGTGGGTAGCATCCCATTGATTCTGTCAGTATTCATTATCCTCACCCGCACCGTGCGGATCATACATTATTACTGCAGTGTTAATGCTATTGATGCTCATTGCATTCATATAAATGCTTTTTGTATTTTGTCAAAATTTGTCATGATAGTGCATATTCTTTTGACACACACAACGTGACCTCTTCCTCGGGGCCCGCTTAAGCCCAACACTCACTGTTTTGAGTGTAAAACTTTGTTTGCTCAAAAAATTATTTTGCACTTGAAACTCAAAAATACGTGCAATCAAAACAATTTTTGCTCTTGAAACTGAAATATATGTGCAATCAAAACAATTCTCACTGAAGAGAAATTCTTTCTTTGACAAGAGCATTTTTCTGTTTCAAGTGCAAAATTATTTTTTGAGCACACAAACTTTTTTACGCTGAAAATGAGTGTTGCACTTGGAATAATGGCACAAAAATCCCTCCATGAAGAGGAAACCAGACGTCGGTTCTGATCTCTTTTATGCTGCATTCAGACCGGACACAATTTTCCTGGCAGTAGGTGTCAAGTTTTAATGTTAAGTCACTGTACATAGACGATGCAGGCCGCCAGTTTGAGACCCCTACTTTAGATCAAGCATCTAAATCTGACTGAACTTGCTGTTACACTTTTGGTGATCTGTACCATAGTAGAAACCTTACAGCCACTCACCCTCTTTCAATACAGCAGAACTAAAGATTACTTTATGATTTCTTCTGAAATAAATTCGACCCATCTCTTCTTTAGATAACAACAAAAATATACTTGACACGGCTTTAAGTTGCACAAATCCAAACAAACTGGAAATCTTAAGATGTCAAAACGGAGATGAGATCTTTTCTAAGTGACACACAAAACACGACTCAGACTGACCGAACATCAGGACATCATTTAAGATAAAATGCAAACAAACAAAAGTTCCATAAATTAGGAGAGATGATTAGATAAATGCAAGTCAGACAGCTAAATTGGATAGTCTGTCCATCACACTTAGCTTAAATTGTGTTCCAACATTATTGTTTCTATTGTGGCAAACATTTCCATTCGTCTGATGGGGTCATGGAACAGAAAACATTTCACGTCTGCGCAGTGACCTAATCATCCCAAATATGTCTGACCAGATTTTTACAATGTCTCCTAAGGATTTTCTAACCTTTTACAGAGATGACCAAACAAAAGGAACATTTATCGTCTATGAAGTTGAATTGTGTTGCTTTAAATGTCTTTTTAGTTTTATGATGAAAGCTGTTATTGTGAAATGTAATTTGTGATGGGCTAAAAGAGACGTTTTATTTCTTTATTATTACCTCTTCTGCCCTTTTGTCTTTAAAAAGCCAATATTAGACTAAATAAATACAAACTTTTCTTTAAAAAATGGGCATATCAAAATGATAGACTTGAATAGGTTAAATAAGCATAAACACACATGAAAATTATAGTTACCACCTCAGGTCAGAAGGACGTAGAAAACTAATCTTCTGTACAAACTTGTGACAAAATGTGTGTTTTTTGGGGTCCGGGGGGATTTCTTTGTATAATTAATTTAGTTTTATAAACTTGTGTTATCACATACTGAAAGATTTGCAGCTGAGAGAAAACAGATATTTAAATTATGATATCCAGATGCTGTCATTGCCTGGTAATCCACATGGAATAGACGTGCCCGAATGAGGCTTTCTTTGTAAATACATACAGGGATTGCATGTGCGTGTGAGTTCTTGCCTGTGTTTGGGTCTAATTCGAAGCGAAGAAGACAAGCGTCAACTGTTGATGAGTTCCCAGGGAAATTACAGCTCGTACAGTACTGCAGCAGAAAGGGCAGGGAGTGGGAAAAAGAAAAAAAAAAAAAGAAAAACGGAGTTTCAGGGAATAAAATGTTGACGCCAGGCGGCTCACTGGCAGCTGACACACGGAGAATGTGGCCTGGTTTCTGGGCTGCAATCAAATCCCTATAAACAGAGTGATCATTCACTCTGCCTAAACCCTCATGCATTACTGCCAGGCAGTGAGGACACACACAAACATACGGAAACACACACATATGCAGCTGTGACAAAGGTTGAGCTTTCACACATCCATAAACAAACTTTTACTCACATGGAGCAAAAAAGGACAGAAAATGCACAAAAAGGAGGTTGGAATAATAGAAATATTTTAAAATCCTTGACTATTGTGGCAGTCCATGAACTCTACTGTTATCAAAGGTTCAAAAGTTTACCCCGACTTATTGAAAATGTCTGCAAGCTGCTTAGTCATATAATTTTTTTTTTTGAAAAAATATTCAATAGAGTGTGACCTTTGCTGACAAAAAAAGTACTTTTTCACATTGGTAAAAAACACCTGAAAAAACTATGTTTACTAATCTGTTTGCAGGGTCATTACCAAAAAAAAAAAAGAAAAGAAAGGTTGAAGTCATTGCTCATCAAGAAGTTCCTCCATCTCAGTCCTGGCCAATAAGCTGGAAGCTTAGCTATGCG
>NC_050533.1:9355814-9367748 GCF_002922805.2 Oryzias melastigma
TCAAGGTCCTGCTAGAGCGGGCTTTTTCTTTGCCTGCAAACGCTGATGCAGAACTTTAATCTTATCTGCATCCATCTACACCTGCATGTCGGTTCTTTATTAGGCGTCACAGTCTGTTTTTCAATATATATATATATATAAACTTCTGAGATTTGATGTGTATTTTTTTTTGTTTGTCTAATTATCTGCCATATTACATCTTGGAGACTGCAGCTGCAACGCATTAGTCAGAACTATAGAGATGTTAACGCTGCACCAAATATTTCTAACGTCACCTTTGGGACTCTGAAAATGAACCCTGAATGTTCACATGCTCCACCCAGTTTAACAATCTGCTAACAATGAGCAACCTTTGCAGAGTCCACAATTTAAAGTTGATTTTTTTTGTATTTTTCTTTAAAATCTTGGCCTCCAAACAGTCATATTGGATTGGCTAACACAATCTTGATATATATGCCACAACACAATTAAATAGTGTATCCCTGCCATGATAGCAGAAGTATGCTATTCACCTATATGATCTCATAAGAGCAAAGCATCTAGACTCCATCTGCAGGGTCAACATGATCACCGTCAAAGTACTATTTCAAGGATTCACTCATATCTACTTGTGTTTAAAGCAAGGAATTATCAAGAAAGTCAGCAGCATCCCCAAAGTTTCTGCCAAATGGGACATAAATTTTGGCCAGGAAGTGTTGGTTGAAGACACAAGCACACTATTGAATTTTAAGTTTTGGTGAACTGTTTGGGAAGATGGAGAATATAACAGAGTCAAAATCATAAGACTCAGTGATCATTTACAGAGAGAAAATATATTCTGTGTCATCTAAAAGTAGATTTTTTTTCTTTGCATTTTTATTGTTGCTGCAAATTGCAAATAACTTTCTACCCATTTCTTTGTCTTTGCATCAAATGGGAAAATGCGTCTCCACATACAAAACACCCCAGTCAAGGTTAAGCAAATGGACCTTATCTCTGACATCAAAACTAGCCTTTTTTTTCTTCTTAAAATCTTTACTACCATTAATTCTCCATTATGCTACACTTGAGTTAATACTGATCTGAAAATAAAGCATAAATTGTATTTGCTGCCAACTAAAGAAGATGAAACAGACACTGCGTCCAACAACCAGCTGCACTATAATTGGTCGGACACATTGATTCCCGCGCTGCCGGGCTGCACAGGTACTGTATAGATTGGGCCATTACCAAAGCCACCGTTTATAACAAACAGCCAACTTGTACTTTTAAGTGAGAGTTCAATTATTCATCATCACCGCAACTCCTGTAAACCTGAAAAGTGAGCTTTCCTCTCACTCTTATAGTTCTAATCTTTCGGAATGAGTGACTGGGAGCAGATGAAATTCCATTGTTTATGTATTTATTCATTGTGAAGTGGGGATTACTGACTCTACAAGGTCATTCAAACAGGCGAGTGAATAGTCTATTGCCTGAAATGTAAATACAGGCTCACACTTGGCATGAGTCACCGTTAACGTACAGCTCGTGTCTTCATTGTCCTTCGTTGCCAGATAGAAGAGCAAAAGCGTTTCCTTAAACTGCTGATTAAGCTGCTCCAGCGTAGGCAAGGCATCTTGGGAAATGGGAAACCTGGAAATGAGATGTTATCGATCTTACAATTCTGAACAGAGGGCACCTTTCACTTTATATTAACTGAACTGACACCCATACAATAACATGAGTAACACTTGGTGTCTTGCTTGTAAATATTATGGTTTTGATCATGAAAGCAAAAAAAAAAATTATGTCACTTCTTTAAGGGAGAGATGGAATTTCTAAGTAGATAATAAAATAATATTAAATGTCTAATTATAGATAATGAACAATTAACTAAAACTTCTATAGGACTATTATGGTGGCTTTAAACCTATATTTAAGTAATTTTCAACAGAGCAACCAGAAAAGAAAACTATATTGTTTATATGAAATCCTACTTTAAATTTAAACTGAAGGCTTTGTATTTTTTTTTTACATAAAAAGTAAAAATGCTGTCTATATACAGTATTTGCACAAATGATCTAAAGAAAATCAATAAAAAAATTTTTTTTATTACTTGAAGTGTGATGTCCACTAATGATAATAGTGTAATATTTTTTTATTTCTTATAAACAATGATAATGCCATTTTTATGGCATGTTGTGCAATAATGATTTCTAAAAAAGTTTTTAAGATATGTTGATGAAAATTAATGAAAAATTTCTTTTTGTTTTTTGATAAATAATCTGCAATTGGACGTAAAAAAGCACATTAAAGACCCACTCCAATGAAAATCTTGTTTTTGGTGTTTTTAATCATGTTCTAATAATGGAAGAAATGTACAAAATTTGGTTTTATAATTTTAGAAAAGGTCATGCTAAAACAAAAAGATAAGTTTCTTCATCTTATTTTAGTCAAAAGACTATGACTAAAACTAAATAAAAATTCTAAATTAAAATTCTTCTAAAGTATTTCTTTATTCACCTCCTTTTTTTGCACCGCTAATGTTAGCTTGAGCTTGTGAGGTGCTATAAGCTAGCGGGACAAAAGTGTAAACAAAGGAATCTTGGGAAATTCTGCATCAACAGTCAGAACTGAATTATTAACGAGCTCCTTCTGCTCTTCAGAAAATATGTCTTAAAAAAACAACACAGTTTTTTTATTTAGACTAAAAACTGCATTATCATAATTAAAAGTAATAATTTTACAATAGAAAAAAATATAGTTGTAGTATGACTTTAAAAACCTTAACTAGAGATTAAGACTCATCTATCCCAATAGGTGGACTCTGATTATACTCAATAGATTAATGCAATATAAATGCATACAGTGTTACAGTGTGTAAAATGTCTATTTATGATTTGAAGATAATATCTCAAACATATTTGACATACATATGTGTATTTTTCTTTTTTAAATTGCTTGAAATCAACCGATAACTAATAAAAAACAGCAAAGAATTAGAACATTCACAACATAAGATTCTTGCTTTATCTCTAAATAGTCAACATTCAGAGTAAAAGTTCAGGGACTCTCTTTACTGTTGTCTCACACTTCGACACCAAACATGTGACTGTTTTCAAGAAAAGGCTTAATTTTACAGTTTAATACATATTTAGTGATAGAAAGTCCAGATACAACTCACAGAAAGAAGTAAAAAAAAAAATTGTTGTTCCCTTGAAAACTCCGCCTCTGCGATCCACTTCACTTTAATTACACGAAGCTCATGCCGTTTTACGATGTTATGCAACATTTGAAATGAGTAATTCTTTGCTTATTTTCAGCAACGCCCTTTTTTTCTTTTTTTTTTTTTCAGCCAAGCAGTGAAACTTCTTAAAACTCACTGCTGGACCTTCACTGAGGCGCCGCACGAATCACTAGAATATGTGCATAGTAAATATGTACAAAACAGATAAATACCAACTCAGGAGAAAACATGCACAGTAAGCACGGCTGGAGCAAAATACCAGGGCAGAATGTAACCTAAAATACAAAATGCTAATAAATCTACTTTCATTTGTAAAAGTGGGTTTGAACATGACATGTTTTGCTTATTTAGTAAACCTTCCTGCAGTCAGTAATCTGTTTTTCCTTTTGATTTATGCCATACTTTAGCTCACGGCTTCCAGTCGAGTGTTGTTTTGTTTTTCTGAAGCTACACAATTACTTTAATTTAGGTTGGGATAATTGTGTGTGTATGTTTCTGTGTGGGGGTATTTTTTCTTGGAAAAACATGATTTAAAAAAATGAAAACACTTTTTTTCAGTTTGGGAATCAGAAATCCAGAATTTTATATCATTGAAGTGAAAGAGACAAACCTCAGTGGATGTTTGGTTTACGTACTACACAAATATAGTGAAAGTAGAATGTCAAGACATTCCAAAAGTTCAGTAAGATTTAAACTTTGTCTCATTTTGTAAATTACTGAGCAGCTTTTCACAATAAAATAAAAATAAAAAAGGACACTGTAAGCTGGTTTAATTGTTTATTTCATGAGCATTAGAGCTGAGTACAGTGAAATTACAACAAAAAATAGAATAAACAAATTCAGTAAAATTAAAATATATGATGTATTAAAACAAGTAAATCAATCTAATATAGATGTGGATGTGTTCAGATGATAAATGCCATTTGGAAATTTCTTGTAAACTTTACGATTGAGGTTATGAAAGACAAACTGTGACCTAATGCAGAATCACATTTTAAAATACTGACATTAATATGGAATAATAATCAGAAATCTTGAAATAATTGATCTTTTTCAGGCATTAAAAAGAAAACACATGAAGATATCCAATAGTGAAATAAAAAAAAATGTATTTAATTTTGACAGATCTGTAAAAACTTTAATTAACGATTAAAACATTAATCGTGTCCTATTGAGAACTGGTCTGAAGTGGATATAGGCTCCACAATAACCACAATAATCTCCTTTACACAAAACAACAGAAATAACTGAGACTTACTTCCTTAAAGGGTAATCAAACTCTAAATCAATTTTTTTAGCTGTTGATCTCTAGAAATGTGGATTTTAAAGAGCTGTCTGTTGGTTCTAACCACATTTTTGATTAATTAAAATAAACTTGTTAAATTCTAGAAAACGGTCAAAAACTGTCTCTGTGCTGACACCTACAGGTTGAAATGAGGTATTACAGTTGAATTCCGTGATTGGTCAAATCATTTATATCCTACGTAATTTCTGAAGTCCCACGTCATGATCTGCAGCTCCAGTGATGATAACAGTCCTGTTCCCAAGCCCCGCCCATCTGACGGGATTTTCAAATTTCGGCTAGAATCAGCCTCCAACTTATCTGTTTGGTTACCCTTTAAACAAACCACTGATCCTACTCGGTTGGCCATGACAAAACTACGGTGGCCCTGAAGTGCAAATCACGTCAACTGAAAAACAGCATTAAATCTTTCAAATAAAAAAAATATCCACAAATTTGAAAGAAATAGAAATTAAACATTTTGGAAAATAAATGTAATTTTAAGAATATTTAAAAGAATAAGAAGACCAGAAAAGGTAGGTATTTTGAGTGTTTTCAAATTCAATGTTCACATAAAAATAAAAGTTTTCTGATTAATTAATACACTTCAACCAAATAATCTTTGGTTGAAGTGATGGACAAACGTCTTCATCAATTCACTGATTTCCCATAATATTCCAGTTTCTTCTTTTCTTTCCTTTTCTATCATTTCATTTTGGTTTATGGAAATTATTTTAGTTTTCCCTGTTTTTTATTTTACAAAAACCAGTAAAGTTCAGTACTTTTAAATTGTCATTGTACACAAACATGTGTCTATATATGTGTTAATAAAATCTATAATGGACAATAAAAAGACAAAAAGCTAAATATCAACAAAACCTGTTAGTCATTCAACCTCCCTCTCAAAGGCAGGATGATGACTGCTGAGCAGGTTGATTCACAGCAGGACAGAGTTCAGGTTCAGACGCTGGAGTCAGGGAGACACAGAGGAGAAAGCTGGCAGCTCGCAGGTGTAACTTCTCACCTTTGTGTACCGGGCTGGAACACTGCAGGAAAAGAGCAAGACCCAGAAGGGAAAACAAACACAGCAGCCAGAGAGGCAGCAAACACGTCTCTGAGTTTGACAAGATTTGGATCAAAGAAATTTGGGGCAAAACTACTTTACAAAAAAACTGTGTTATACATTTTTTAATTTTACACACACTTATTCCATTCGGTTATTCAGATGAGCAACAAGTTAGTTGAGCATCTGAAGCATTTGCAGGAAGGCGCAAAGAAGAAAAGGACATGCAGACTTTTAGAACATGGAGAACTGCGGGCGTAAATGATATCTCGTATTCAGAATGATCATATTTATGGTTTTAAAGAACAATTTTAAGTTGTTTTTCGCTGCCGTTTTGGCTGACAACACAGCAGCATGTCAGTTAAACGTCAAATACAGACAAAACTGACTTTGAAGGAGCATAAAGAATAATCTCCTTAAATGAATCTGACTCTCTTCATCACATCCCTCTTTTATCATGTCCCTGACACCTGCATGGGGGGTCTGCTATGCTGTCATCTGTGATGGCCACAGGTAAAGGTCATTTGCAGATGACAAGGACTGAATTAAGGACAGGTTTTATGCTTTCTTTGCATCTAAAAAAAAAAAAAAATCACTTTCAGTCTAATTTAACACTAAGTAAGGAAAAGTTTTATGATATTGATGTAATTGCAAGGTTCAAGGTTTTTTATTTGATGTACTTTCCTCTGGGATTGAAAAAAACAAGATTTGTAGAAATCCTTATATTTCTGGCTTTAATCTATAGTGAATACAAACATGTGGATACTAAAACAACACAACATTTACACTAAATATATCAACACAAACTCCTGCTGTTAAGTTTTTCTATGATTCATAAACATACATCAAGATCACACAGAAAAATGAATTCTAAAAAAACTTTGCTTTCTTGTTTTGCAGTTTCTGTTTTTTTTTCTTTTTTAAACTAACAGATTATTGTGTTTAGTTATATTTACTTCATATGTTGTCCTTTTAGATTTTTTTCTCCACTCCTTTTAGAAAGTACTATGGGCATTTCGTCAAAACATGCAAAAAATCAGCAAATGTTTATTGCAGCTTTTAGTCTAATTTGATTATATAATTAAAAGTCTTGATTGTTTAGGTTTTTTTTAGTCTTTTTATACCAATCTCACAGAAATATGACAAACAATAAAGATCCCTTTTTGTATCCTGTCGTGTTAAATATATTTTTTATTGTGCCAAAGTCAAATAGTAAGAATCTGATCTTCTGTTGACTTAAATCAATAAATATTTAAAAGAAATTGAGATTTGGTTATCAGGTCGCTCATGTGTTTTGTTTATTTCTTTGAAACCATTGACTTGCGTGGGTTAGCATGTGTGTGTGTGTGTGTTTTTTTTTCTTAGAAGACATGAAACCAAAAACAATGCTCACCCAGTTTTAAGAATCTGGGATAAGAAGCTTTAAATTATGAAACCGAATGAAACAAACATCAGTGAAAGCTTGGTTTACTCTGCAAACAGAATGAAAATAGGCTCATATATTTGTTTCCAATTACTAAAATTATACTGGAATGGAGTCAAACACATTTGTTTCTTGTTTTTGCCTTTCCTGTTTTGAGTTTTTTTGTATGAAAGCCGATTTCTTCTTTCTTTTTACCTTTAAAAATTAGGTTATTGAATAAGATTGTGTTGCCTCAAAACTGCTTTTATTGTACACATGGATCCTCTTCAATAGGTGAAGCTGCCAGATCTGGTTTTAAAGTCAATAATCACACTGTTACAAATGTTTTTGGTCCTCCTGGCTTACCATCCGCTGATTGTACTCACCTGTGTTCCCCACTATGTTTGCTCAGTCACAGCTTGTTACATCCATGTTTTATTCGCTGGATTATTGTTGTTGGGCCCGGATTGTTTTTATGGATTACACGCTCGGATCTCCCTGTAGGTTTTATGTTACGTATCCCTTCCTCTCGTTTTCTCCCTTCCCAGAAAAATCACTACAACCACAAATCTGTAAGACTAATTCAAGCAAGGCTCCATATCCACTTCCTGATTCTTCCTTTCCTCATGGGGTCTCTCCAAAGCCACTCACTCTCGCCACCACCTGGACAAGAACCAGGCGAGACAAGGTACTATTCTATTTATTCCTCCTTAATATTCTCACCTTTCTTCATCTGTTTTTTTGATGTTTTTAACTAAACGGTTTAGCTTTTCATTCTAGAGTCTGACTCTATCCCTACATTTAGCCCTCCAAGCAGAGAGATGGAAAGAATAGTGAATTGGCTAAATCCAAATTCCCACTATAATCCCTACTCAAAACGTATATTTGATTAGATTATATTAGAAATGGTTTATGTGCAATACAATCAATCAACAGAAGTTTACATCCAAAAACACGTCAAACACAGGATAACTAAACATTAAATGATATTTTGCCTGAAATGAGTGCGAGGAATCGAACTTATATAATGCCACCCTGGCTAAACTTTACCATTTCCTTTACACTTGTTATCATTATCTGGCTCAAAATTTAAGATCAGATATTTTTATCGTTCCAACATAGATTCAGGTTATAAGTAATGCTCAAGTAACAATAAATCAGATGGCTATGTTTGTAGATATAACACAATTTCAGATTTTGTCCTTGCATATCCAAAACTATTGTCAAAATATAAATATCAAAAATATAGTGCGGAATTATCCAGTGCCAAGGATTTTAAAAGCAATTCAGACATTATACTTTTTTTTTTTCTTTTTTAAAGAAAATATGATGTCATCAATTTCAGGAAGTGAAACATTTTTTCACTAAAAATGTTCAAACCCAATGCATTGTGGTCTACATTTGCCAATATAGCGAGCATTGGTGCTCACTGGTTTTTCGCAAAGACTTCTGGGAAATTTCTAGAGCACTTGATTTTGGAACTGTACATTTGGAGAGCACTACAAAATGGCCAACACACTATATATTTAAGTCTACAACCACAGCTAAAGTTTAGTTGACGTTTGACCTCGGGAAGAGTCAGCCATCTCACCAAAAAAAACACCTTTAGTAGCATCTACAAATGTAAACTCCTAGGGATTTCTCTCTATTGCCTCATAAATCTTTTAGCATCTTTGGAAAGCTACTTGGAATACATGCATGATTGGATCAAGCTGAACTAAAAAGTATGACATACAATGAGAGAATATAGTAATGTGGGCTTGGTTGACAAAAAACCTCAGTTGCCAAGGAAATCCTAATGCTTACTTTTGCCAATTCACCTAAAAATGGCATAGACTTGTTCATCATCCCAAGGCGACCAAAAAATAAAATGGTTGCTATGGAGATAAAGCCAACATAAATCCACCATTTAGAAAAAATACATGTTTTTACAATAACGAGGTTATACAGGGCCGTTTCAGCTTTAACTTGCACTAATGTCAGGTTTAACGGTCTTTAACAATTTCTTTAAGCTCTTCAACATATTAAGGTATTAATTTTAATAACTACCCTTGTATTTTAACTTTGTTTTTAATGGATGCTTAAATATGAAAAAACTCAAACTAGTATAAGAGATATAAAAATATCCTTAAGCACATGAGAAAACTTTTTTTGTCTGGATAATGATAAGCTTTTAAACAAAAACCCCTTTGTGGCCTCGTCTGGTGATTTGTATTCAATGTGTGCCCCATATGGACCACATATGTTTGCTCTTCATAATCCCTCAAATAGAAATAAATGAACAAAAATGAAATGCCCAAAGCTCCATGGAATAACAGCAGCAGCAGACTGTTAGCATGTAATAAACATTTTACATCCCCTCCGCCACACAGAGGAACAGTTTGAGTCTCTTGGGAGAGAAAATGTTGAATTCCACCCCAACATGCACACAGCACTTCTGACAAATTCACGCTTACATGGGTAAAGGGGTTACATAACCAGTAAACCATCTGTTGGAGGAAAAGGCTTGATAAATTCTGGGTAAGCAGTGGACGTGATGAAACAAAAATGAATCAGATTAAAAGGGGTCTGTGAGAGCAGAAGCGACAGTGAGTTAGTTGAATAATTGGTCGGTGAGGTAGAAAGGTGAGAGTGTTGTTGAATCACAGAGCAGACGGGCAGAAGGCTGAGAAGGAGAAACAGAGAAGTGAAGTGCAAGGCGGGAAGAGAAGCTGAAGTAGAGAGATGAGTTCATTTGAAGAGTTGGAGCTTCGGTTGATGCCCACCACGCAAAAAAAAAAAAAATGTTACCTGAGTGGCAGCAACCATCCGCTCAGCGCTTTACCCATCATGGCTTTATACTCCTTTCAGTGAAATTGTGAGGCTTTCATTTTACTGTCAAATATTTTTCTTATCATTCAAACAAAATAACTAATAAGAAATGATAAACTTCTCCTTCTCACAGCAGAAACAGTTGGTTCAAATCCCAGCTGGGTTTTTCTGTCTGGGTTTTCTTCAGGCCTTCCTCACACCCTCTAAAAATATATTTCAGAGGTTAATTGGAGTCTCTAAATTGCCCCTAGGTGTGCATGTGAGTGTGTGGTCCTCCAAATACGGGTGACCTGTACAGGGTAACCCACCTTTGCCCAACTGGATTGGCTCCATTGACTGTATATAAAGAACTGAACCCGCTCACATTCCAAACAGGAAGTACCTGCTGGCTCCAAGAAGCCAAAATCCCATAAACTTCTATTGAGAACTAAGCAGCTATTTCGCCACCATTCTATTTGTCAGAATAACCATTCTTCATCTGATACATTTTTCTCCAAAACAAATTTTTTTCATTGTATTTTTTCTTTTTCGCAAGTTATTGACCAATCAGATGCCTCAGTAAAAGCATGTGGTACCCGCTGGCTCCCCATGTTGACGTTGGATTGACCAATTTCCTTGAGATAAGGGGTGTGGACTATGAACAAACTCACTCCTGATTGGTGACAGTAGTTGCCATTGAAACGTTGACTCAAACCAACTTGGACCAATCACTGTCGACTGGCTACGTCCAAATGGTGGAAAAATAGTGACTGAATTGGCATTATTTTTCTTTTTGCATCTGCAATATAAGAATAAAATAAAATGACAAAAAGCTAAATAAAAACAGTTCCGAGACAGTATAAATATTTATATACAATATACAAATGTCATGCCGTTTGGTATGCTTCATTAAGGTGGTTCAGGGTTAGCAACTGTTTTTGAGTCTGTTGTGTGAATGACTTCCCTGTGGATCTACTGTATTTGGAAGCAGCCAAAAGACTATAATTCTTTCGTTTTTCTCACAAAGGTTCCTTCATCTGTCTTCTTAAGTCCAAGTTTGGTCTGCCTGCCAAGATTTGTATGACCTTTGCGTCAACCAATAGCTAAATGGAGAGGGTAAACAGTTTAGCCATTCCAGTTACAAAAAAATATGAAACTGCAGCCTGGAAAAGAAAATAGATGTAGAAAAAGGAGTTCATGCTTTTGTCTGAAAAAAATATTTTTTTCCGACCAAATTTAGGACTTAATTATTCTTTTATGAATTACAATTCAAATTCTCAATATTTATTTAATAATTAATACAAATTTTATCTTTAAAGGTAACTTAACCTGTTTTTTTAAAACAACTTGAAATGTTGTTTTTTGTAAATAAATGTTTAGATTGAAATGTAGATGAGTCATCTTAAAACTGTTCACAAGTCTATTTTTTTATCAAAAAGGTGTAGAATTCTCTCAAAAACACCTCTAGTCCTCCATGCAATATTTTGCAGCAGGGACTGGCACTGCCCTACTTCAAGTAGTCTCGGGGGTTGTGACTCAAGTCTTGTTAGACGCGTTTCAAGTCTCGTGGGTTTTCGACTCAAGTCTCATGAGTTGCGACTCATTTCCCGTGGGTTGCGACTCAAGTCCCTCGAGTTGCGACTTAGGTCTTGTTAGCAGCCCTTCAAGTCCCGTGGGTTGCGACTCAAGTCTCGTGGGTTGTGACTCAAGTCCCGTGGGTTGCGACTCAAATCNNNNTCTCAAGTCTCATGAGTTGCGACTTAGGTCTTGTTAGCAGCCCCTCAAGTCTCATGCGTTGCGACTCAAGTCCCATGGGTTGCGACTCAAGTCCCGTGGGTTGTGACTCAAGTCCTGTGGGTTGTGATTCAAGCCTCGTGGGTTGCGACTCAAGTCCCGTGGGTTGCAACTCAAGTCCCGTGGGTTGCGACTCAAGTCCCGTGGGTTGCGACTCGAGTCCCATGAGTTGTGACTCAAGTCCCGTGGGTTGCGACTCGAGTCCCGTGGTTTGCGACTCAAGTCTAATAAGTTGTGACCAGTGTTAATTTCGTTGACGAAAAATTTTCGTCATCGTCTTCGTCAACAACATTATTTATCCAACGAAAAAGAAACGAAAACTCCTGCCCAGACACGAAAACTTTAACAAAATTGATAGACTTTTTCGTCAACGAATAAAAACGAAACTAAAATGCTGA
>NC_050533.1:9368106-9378437 GCF_002922805.2 Oryzias melastigma
TTGGAAAGCAAAGTGAGGTAAAATGTTTCATTTTTACAAATTAGTAAAATCTTTGCGTGTTATTCATATGATTATACTTAGTAAATTTCATTAAAATGCTTTACCTTTATTTATATTTTTGTCGACTAAATATCTGCTGTAATTTAGTCGACTAAAATGTGACTAAAATTAATAGAGTCAACATGACTAAATTGCGACTAAAACTAAACCCTATTTTAGTCAAAAGACTATGACTAAAACTAAATTAAAATTCTCCGTCAAAATTAACACTGGTTGTGACCCAAGTCTCGTGGGTTTGGACTTAAGTCTTGTTGGTTTGCAACGCAAATCTCGTTGGTTTGCGATTCAGTCTTATGAGCTGCCACTAGAGTCTCATGTTGAGACTAAAGGCTCGTGAGTGGCGACTCGAATCTTTCGAGCCGCGACTCAAGGCTGTGACCCTCATGCCGGCTCAACAAAGCTTCAACAAGCGCCTATTGATATGTTGGATTCATTTTGTCCCATAATATTATCCCGTGACTTTAAGCAGTGTGAGTTTTGTTGATAAAATTATAAAACGTACTTTACACCTTTTGTTGATAAAATGAGCGGATATGTGGGATATGTAAATCTCGTGAGTCGTGGCCAATGAGATTGCAGTCCCGGCTCACAAGACGTGAGTCAGGTGAGCCACCAGAAGAGGGTCGGAGCTGTTTGCAGCTCTTGGCATCTCTCAAATTTTGTTCTGTTTCTGGAGGTCGAGCAAACGACCATTTTAGTGAATGGATACCGACTGGTTACCAGATGATTTTCATTAGTTAATTTAATTCATTAAAAAAACAAAAAAAAACTTAAATCCAGAAGTCAGATTGTGCTGTTTCAATTTAAACATTTTAGAGAAAGAAAGACAGATAACAAAAAATGCAAGTGTTTACTTATTTATTCTTTAAAAAAAAGCTCTTCAGTTGTAGAAACTCCCAACCTGATGAATATCGATAAACATTTTTCTTTGTTTATAACTATAAAAACAAGTATTTTAAATTATTTAGCCAGTTTTCTTTCTACTGGAAATCTGTCTACCTTAAATAATAAATTTGTAAAAGATTTATAAAGTGTTATTTAAAAAAATATGGCTTCAAAACTAATTTTAGTAATTTATGAGGTATTTCAAGGCAACACTCTAAAACCTTCGTCATCAGGTTACAGGAGGTAAATAAAAATCTGCTCTCAGCTAAGTTTAAAGTGCTCCAGTGACGTCATCAGTCAATAAAACTCCTGGAAAATTGCGAGGGAGCTAAAGTTGTTTTTCTTTTGTTTATAATACACTTGGCAGTAAAAAGTTTCTGACCCCGCCATCACCGTTAATGATTTGGTCATTCTGTAGGTCATTCGGAAAAAGTTTTGGCTGTTAATGCAGAACAAATGCAGCTCAGAGGAAAAGTAGGAACAACAAATAAATCTGTTATTTGGTCTCAAACTTTGTGAGTTATTATAATTTTTTTTTAATTCTGTCAAAAACTAAATTTAGTAGAGATCCATTAAGGCTGAATTTCTACTCTGCTTCACTTTACCCAGTATTTACAGAAACATCTTTGATTTAAAATTTCTGAGAACCACAATAGTTCTTAAAGTGGTTCAAGTCTAGGTCTGTGGTACCAAAATACACTTGAATGTTTGAACATTAGGGGGGAAAAATGAACGGTGTGCAGTAATTATAGTGTACAATGCAGACCCGATTTTAAGTGTTATTATAAAGTTTGAGTAGACTTTGATGGTAAAGTAGATAACGCCGTGGAATTTGGCTTTCCCACCGAAAAACTTGTTCAAAAAGTCCAACTGAGGGGATTTTTGTGGCAAAATGTGTGAATCAAAGAACTTCTGAGTCTGTGTGGTCTTCACTCAATCATCGAGCAGATCACTGGTTTGTTCTGCAGCCTTTGATGTGTCTGATGGCATCCTTTAAAATGGAGTAATTAAAGGTGTTTGACAGCTTTGTTTTAATGCAGAACAATGCTGGTCATTTTTTCTGGTGACACCAGAGCTTCTGAGAAAGGATTTTTTTTTATCTTCTCTCTTTGAACTTGCTCTTTGTAGTTGCAGTAACACCAAATCTTGTCCTGCTGCAGTACATTTCATTTTCAGGAAAAAATGTATTACTTTGAAAATCCTTCCTGTCCTCAAGTTAAAGAAACGACACAAAGAAAATCTATTGTAAATGACAAAAGAAAAGAAATGCAAACACGATTTTTCCATCAATAGACCAAAAAAATCATTCAGAAATTCCATCTGACACAAATAGAGGTGATAATTAAAAAGCTTGCATGAGAGAACCTGCTGTTTCAATATCAGAACTCGGCCTTCCTTTGAAACTACCGTAACTCTGTAAGAACCGGTGTAATTTGTAAGTCTGTTTCCATCCACCCTACTGAAGTCTGTCTCCCTGGCAACTTGGTTTGAACTCACCTTTCTGCAGCAGCCTTGAGAGGAAACAACCAACATTATCAAATCAAATAGTAAAAGAAAAATGTTGAGTGCTGTAAAGCAAACTTTCCTTTTGAGGAGTTATAATCGCCCTCTGACTGTGAGGGTTTTCAGCTGAGATCACTAATTATGCAAAACATCCAATTAAAGTTGATTAACAAAATATATATTGTTTCTTACATGTAAGAGGAGCACAGGCTCATTGAAGTCATAAATAATTTGGATTGTCTTGCTGAGCTTTCATTTGATTTTACCATTTGGAATGTGTATTTATCCCCAGTGAACATTGCAGTCAGATGTTTCTGTGCACAACAGGAAACAAAAATTGCATTAAAGTTTCCAAACACTAAACTAACAGTAATTTGCAAGCAATTCTAATTAAAAAGTTAGATATCTAATAACATCTGAAGAGTCTGTGAGGAATTTGTTCAATCAGAAAAGCTGGAAGTTTAATAGATTTCTTATTTTCAGTTAGAAGAAACAGGATTGAAATGATTCAATGAGGCAAACTATTAAATAGTTATCAAAATTCCGGATCGTGCAGAAATATTGCAGCGTATGATGTGATAGTGGCCTTCATCTGAATCCCCTTCAAATCTGAAAAATCGGAAAAAAATAACGAATTTCTTAAGATCTGCACCTATAATTCTATTCAAACACACATCCTGAACGTGTTTTTAGCCCACTGTGTTCACACTGGACATGATCGATTTCTTCTACTCTTAACTAGCGTATGTCCACCACCTACAGCTGGAAGAGGCTTTGGCCAAATCTGAATTCTTTCCCTACCCCTTCTCCTCACACCTCCAATTGTAGGGGCATTTCGAGGGGTAGGATTTGGGGAAACCCTCACGGCGGAGGGCTAGGGGGCCTCTGGTCACACACAAGATGGCGCCAGAATCAATCTCCAGCCGGAAGGGGAAATTTCGCAACTTTAGGACACCCTTTCAAAAAATTATATTTTAAAAACTTTTCAGAAGCTTTTAAGCTTTTAAATGTGAATAAACGGTAACTGTAACTCGAAGAGATAAGATTTATCTCTTTCGAGTCAATAATAAAAAGTGTTCAAATTTGTAAAACTACACCCATTTACCTCTGGAGACAAAGTGGCGAAATGTCACTTTTTCACTGTCAATCAGCTGATTAGAGCTGGCAAAATACTGTTTTATTCTCTGGGACAGAGGGTGTCCTAGAGAAAAAACTGCAAGAAAAGGTTGAAAGCTTAAAACGGGGGGTTCCGGTCCATCAATATTTTTTAACATAAATAAAATAGAAGAGAATGTTGTTGATTCCACAAAGGGGGAATTACTGACTATAAACAAAAACTATAAAAAGTGAGTCATCAGCATAGTATCGAATAACATGAACTGAATTTTCAACGAAATGCATTAAAGTTACAGAGCTTAGCTTCACCCGTTAAGTTGTAGACCGTCATGTTTTCTTTTTTTCTCAGATTACCATAGATGCATGCTTTTCTTAATGTGCTGCAGTAAGCAGAGACCAGGAGTCTTGATAACAGGATAAAGCCAAAGCGTCTCTACAATATGTATCAAGCCTCATGCTTTGCTGTTTCTTTTTGGCCAAAACAATCATTCTTTGTGGAAAAGGCAAAAAAAGTGAAAAAAAAACATCTAATAAGTCCCTAAAATAAATTTTTCATTTTCTGAATAAAAACAAAATGTGACTTTATAGGGATTTTAAAACTAAAAAATAACAAATTAAAACAAAGTAGACCCAATCATAGAAATTTTTGAATGTTTTCTTGTTGCTGCTCATCAGTGTAGTTATACTGAAATTAAACACTTTTTGGGGTTTTACTATACTATACACAAGGTGAACCTGACCTTGTTTTTCTTGTTAATTATGCAAAAAAGTGAGTCTCAAACTCTCGGGCCGTCTAACCCTGTTTTTTTCGATCCACCGCCCTGACGGCTTTCTGGCTCTCCCTGTCCTGCTTGTCCTGTGCAGGGTCACAGAGGTCGCTGGAGCCTAACCCGGCCACCACAGGGTGAAGGCAGGCCACGCCCTGGACAGTTTGCCAGCACATCGCAAGCCATATTTTTCAGAGATGATTGTAGGCTTTTTCTTTCATTAGCAGAGGGGTACTAGCAATCTTGTTCACATGTGTACATCAAACAGGAGAATGGATCAGCAGAATAATTTTTAATTAATGGAGTGCTTGCATGGGAAAGTCTTGATGAGAATGCTCATATTTGCCTCCAATCACCCGCTGATGATGTTTAAAACTTAATTAACAGATGATCAATAGTGTTTGCACAGCAAAGCGACTGGGGCAGACTCTAATTAGAATATCCATACATTATTAATGACATTAGCACGCTCTGAAATTAAAAGGAGAGATGCGCCTTATTTAGTTAAATCAGCACTACCGCGGTTATTGGCAAATAAGCTGAAAAAGTAAAGAGGGAAATTGAATTGAATATATCTATTCTTCCTGATTGTTACTAGATGATTTCTTGCTTTCCCTCTCCTTGAACTTTTATTTCTTACTACAGTGTTTGTGCTTTCTATGGGCTTGTTTACATCTGTCTGTCTCATTTGTGGTCTGGATATGTGCTGCAACAAAACCACATTTTCTACTATTAGTTGTATTTAAAATTTCCTATCTGTCAGAGTATCACTCGGAGGGAATATAGCAAAATACAATATACTAATAAAAATGAAAATATAATTCATATTATTTACCCTTTTTTTCTTTTGTAAATCAAACATCTTTTTTAAGGATATTTATTATGACACACAATCACAGTACTAGGTGAAGAAAGAGGTGCATAAACCAGCAGCTTGCAAGAAAACATACATTTTGGAGAAACAGAAGAATTCTTAAAAAAGTAAAACATTGACAATAAATTCCATTTATACTGAAATCCAAATTTCCCCTCCCCCGACATACGGCTTCTCCCTACCCCCACATTTACCCCTCCAAAAGGAGAGTTTTTGAAAAAGTGTCTTCAAATCTGGACAACACTCCCACCTGATGACATCATCAAAAGTCGCGGGTCAGCTATGTTAGAGCTGCTAGCACTCCAAAATGCATAACAAAATCAGTTTTATAACTTTAAAAAGGTCATGCTAAAACGTGTAAACTTCTGTGTTTCAGAGCACACTCAGGTGAGCGCGAGGCGGAGAACCTTCGCGGCGGAGGACTCTGCACCCCTTTAAGGTTAGCCCTTAAAGGGATTCCTTCAAATGTCCCTACGATTGGAAAGGCAGTGATAGGGAGATGTCACACTAATAAAGAGCAATGATGCACATGCAAAAAATATATATATAAAACACAAAAACACAAAATATCATCTTACAAAAGGTATGTTTATTAACCAAATTTAAATGTTAGGGATCTCAAAGTACAACAAAAAAGTAAAGCATGCGAGTTAAAATCACAATTAGGGCAGTAAAATCATTTTTAAAAAATTACAAATGACTGGGTCTTCAGGTGCAGATCTTCTGGTCGTCCTAAAGGTCAGAAACGACGAGGGAACATTTAAGCGCCAGGGTCTCGCCGGCGGAACTGCCTGTTCGAGGATATGAGGTTTTAAAGAAACAACTCAAAACTTAGTTTATTTAGATTCCATAGAATGTTTTAGGATAATATGTATTTGTGTTAGTTATCATTACTATTTTATTACATCAATACATTATTATAAGTACTATCATTTTAATTATAATATAATAACTGTTTTTATTTTTGTATTTAAATAAATTAAATTACATTTGATTATTTTATTTACTTACATAAATAAATTTAATTAAGTTTAATTTATTGTTTTAATGTATTTATTGCTTTTATTCATTGTTTTGATTTTTTTACGTATTTATTCAAATTTAATTAGGTTTGATTATTTAAACACATTTATTCATTGTTTTTATTTTTTTATATAATATTTTTTATTGTCTTTCTTCATTAATCTATTTATTTCATTAGGTTTGATTATTTAAACCAGTTTATTTATTTATTTGTGTAAGCACTTTGAGGTGTACTAAAGCAGGAAAAGTGCTCTTAAAATAAAGTTTAATTTAAAATGTTTTAAATTACAAATCACTTTAAGGGTAAATTAAACAAAAAAAGTGAGGTTAGAAAAACCTTTTAGATGTCAGTTAGAAAAATTAAACAAAAATGACTCATTTATAACCCTGGACTTGAACATTGTCCCCAGGAAAGCTTGTTTAACATCTCAAGAATTACCGTTAAAGATTTTTTGCTGGTAAAAACTGTTTATATATAATTTACTGTATAAAGTTACATATAAAATAATTACCTGGCAATTTCCCTTTTGAGGGACCAATAAAGGTTTATTCTATTCTATTCCAAAATATCTACATAAGGCAAAAACTAAACAGAATATAAAACACAAAATTCAAATGACAAGCAGCATGTGACTGTAAATAAATAGAAATATATATTGTACACATGTAAACACTTGCATGACTTCCAAAACTAATGAGGATTGAGAGCTTTGCAGAACCAGAAATTAGCAGCTGCGGCAAAGCAGGGACTCTTTCTGCTCATTTAAAAAAAAATCTTCCATCACTTTGCCCTTTCTGACTTGTTTTTAATTATTTTTGTTGCTACGTTTCCTATTAAACCCTTTCAGAGAATTTCCTTCTCCTTCTCCTCCTGATAGCAATGATAGCAGCAATTATAAGCTCCATTTAGCAGTCAGATTCGGAAGGAAAGCCGGGCTCGCTGACAACGTAAACGAGACCGGGAGATCCCAGCTTGAAAGCAGCCCTTGAAGATCAGTTGAAGTTCATCTTTTGCATTTTGTGTCATGAGAGAGGACCAAAGAAACTTCTGCGGATAAAAAGTACCAAACTCCAAGTTAGGCTAATTACAAAAGGAGCTTTAACAGTCATAATTAGCCTGTTCTATTGTTGCGTTGGGTTATCACGACGGCATGGAAATGTAATTTTAAAGAGAAGCGGAAGAGAAGGGTAATTTAGAATTGAAAAGTAGCACTTAGAGGCTCAGCTGGGGAGCCACTTACATCATTCAGAAGCATTGAGACCAAATCGGCAGTTTCAGTTCTTTTACTTTGCTGACGTAATGAATGTTATCATCTAAATGAGATGTTTTGTGGACCAGCTTGGATCACAGAACAAAGTTTTAGGTTCTCTTACAAATTGGAAAAGAGTAATGTTTTAGTGGTTTGAGGCCAATGTTTCACTGTTATTGTTTCTTTATGTTTTTGTAAATCCAACAAACAGCCTGTTGGGTTTTAAAAGTGAACTCACAAGAACCCTAGATTAAAGTCTGTCGTAATCATCTACCTTCTTCTTACACTTTTTGGGACAAAATATCACCGTAACAAAACAAATCAACGATATCTGAGGCTGGGACACACATTCTGTCGGGGGAACATACCTCAGCACAACACCGGCAAGCATATCGCTGTGTCTGGGTTCACTGGATGCTTCAGAGACGCTTGCAGTATGGTGGTATTTCACCATTTACTACAGGAGTGGCGCAACTACAGGGAAACAAAGATCGCTATTAGTTTTCCCAGAGCCTCAGAAAACAACATGATCCCCAGATGATGCCAGAGCATCACTAGCCGGAAGTCCTCAACCGAAGTACGAATGAAATTCAAGCTCTTCCTCTAAAAAAACACTGAAGCTCGGTTACCGTTAGGGTTAGGGTGAGGAATACGGTTACCCCAGGCTCACACGGCTAGCGTTACAGCTCCGAAGTCTTTACGTAACTTTAAAAGTGTGAGAGGAAATCCCACTGTAGGCGTTCACGCCCTACGTCTACGGTCAGGCCTCTGCGTCGCTGCGAATCCATTTCATTTGGTTCAAATTTCGCCGGATGACGCAGCTGATCCGCAGCAAATAAAGGGGGGGTTAGTGTGAACATCGACAGCAGAGTCTGTAGCTGCAGCCAACCTGTAGCTAATATGAGCTCCTGCGTCGCACCTGAGCTGTAACGCTAGCCGTGTGAGCCCGGGTTAGGCTTAGGAATCTTCTGGAATAGATGCGCAAATTCAACTTCCGGCTACAGTTGCAACATTTCTACTTCTGGCTTACAATGAGCTCGCTAGCAGTGGCTAACTGGTTAGCATATCAATCACTCCAGCTCCATGGGCTCCATGACAGTCTCCAGGTTGTGTCCCTCCTTCACCCAACAGTAACAGGACAGTCTCCAGGAACCTTGCTCCCCAAAATGAACAGATGTTCAGGACATAAATCCAGGCATTGAGGCGCCATACTGAATTTGTTTTTCTACCTTTTGATCGAGTCACTGAAAACGTCACATGCCCAAAACTGAGTCCCTGATTGGTTGACATGCTGCGCCTGACGACAAAATTGCACCACAAGACCTCAGACTGCATCCAGTGTGAATGCAGCATTAGCTCAGGGCAGGGCCTTTAATTAAGTTTCCTTGACACCAAAAAGGTTTTGTTCAAAAAACAGTTGGATCAAGAAATTCAGATAAAAACAATCGATTAAAAAAAAAAGTTTTTTCCTCTATACCTCATATTTGGATGATTGGTCTTTGGTAGCCCTTTAACCCTCCAGACTGCACGGGCAGTGAACACAACATTACAGCGAAAACCTGTAATAAAGCTTTTATAATTAATCCTGCAGCGATTAGCAGAGCCTTTTGAAGCAAATCATGCGACCCTGAAGCCACAGCCGCAGGATGAATGGCTGACAGCGTACGGTGAGAGTAGTAAGTGCTTATGCTATTCTCAGTGTCATTCATCAGAGGGTAATTGATGTGCCCAGCAGGCCAGAAAACAAGAGAAGGCGAGGAGCAGCGAGGCAGGGGGGATACATTCATTTAATCTCTGATGAAAGACAAGAGACACAATATCAAGAAGTTTGGGAGGTCATCTTTCAATGTCTCTTTACTCCGGGCTTCTTTTCTTGCGTGTGTGGGCAGTAAGAGAAAAATTTGATTTTCTAGCCCCTTTCTTATAGCAGGCAATCTTGACCTTCCACTTTCTGCTAAACTTTTTTTTTTTCCTGTTTTTCATTTCCTGCAGCAAAGCATTTGTGCAGTCTCACGCTCACACCCACCGTCTCATCTCTCATCCTCCGTAATTAAGCCTCCATCATTGATTCGTGGGGCGTTTTTGCTGTGTAACCTAATACCGGCAGTAACATATCTTGCATTTATAACACAAGTGAGTGTCTCTATCTTATTTGTTTTGCACAAGTGTGTGCGTCTTTGCGTGCGCGCTCACCAGTTCGTGTTTCCCTGGATACACTCACAGGCTCTCAGACTGCTTGTAGCGGTCCATTAGAGATCAATGGGATCCCTGCTCCTAATTCTTACTATCAGGGTGTCTCTGATCTTTATCTGCTGTGTGGAAAATGTGGTCAAAGCCCTTTTATCCTTGCACACACACACATATAAAGCATGAGCGCAGACACACACCGTGGAATGAATGAATGTGTACAATGCACGCGAGCTCCTTGGCTGTCGGGATGAAGATATTCTGCCTCACACAAACAAATCCTCCAGGCATCAGGTGCACATGCGTGCGGTGAATGAGGGGGAGATGAATGTCTGAGGACTGCGGCGAGGAGCATCATTGCTGTGAATAGGCCTCTGCGTTAAAGGATGTTAGACCGTGAAAGCTGAGCTTTAGAGATCAGAATCTGCAGCTAAAATAAGTCGACAAATTCTTCAAACTGAGTAAAAAGAGCAAAAGTAAGAGTTAACAAGGGGCTGAGTGGAAATGGTTTACTCCTTAAATTGAAATTCAGTTTGATGTCTGCACGCAAACAGTGGCTAATATGAAACACTCCATATTTTCATAAATTACCAAATGCCACTCAACATTACCGATATGACATCTCAGCGTAAAGGTCAATCCTTATCCTGTGCAACTGATTATTTT
>NC_050533.1:9378644-9383589 GCF_002922805.2 Oryzias melastigma
TTCAAGAGGGAACCATTATTATTATGGGATTATAATAAAATATCAAACGTAAATCTTGATAAAAGTGGTCATCTATCATCTCTGGAAGGCAGCAGGTGGTCTGACTGTAGTTAGGAGCTCTCCTGTGGGTAGAGATGAAATTAAAATTTAATAATCTTTAAAAAAATCGAGTGGAAGAATGGAAAGCATGATGGAATTCAGACATGTAGCAGGGAAAAAAAGATGATTTTAGAAAAGAGAATAATCATCTTTGTAGAATTTGGGGACTGGATTGTACTCTAACAATCCCAGTCAAAATAAAAAGTCATGTGACATAATTCATTTTTTTAATACAGCCCTGGTATCATGGCCATATGCCTTATGTGTGGGGTCATGGGATTTATATGTTGGGGAGGGTCTAATTTAAATATTGGTGACTACATTTTTTTTCTTTCACTCGTTTTGTTTTTAACATTTTTTTTTTTTAATTAAAAGTGCCTTGAGGAGCTCAAAGCTCTTCTTTTTTTTCTTTTAGAAAAACCATTATTGAAAACTCACTGGGTTAAGTTATGTTCAAGGTTAGGTTTAGGGGTTTAGTTTGCCATTTATGATTTACAAAAAAAAATGAACAGAATACTCAAACAACCAATAAATAGACAATAGAAGCGTATGACGCTTATTAGATGCCTATCCTTCAATATCTACAAGTCCATGCGGATCAATTTAACAAACCAAATGAATACAATCAAGTAAAAAAAACAATTTTTTACAAATACATATAAGTAAATCGAATTCTTTCACATAAGTGTTTTGTAATCATTTATACATTTACATTTTAGACGTTTTTTAAACTGCAAAAAAAGAACTTAATTTTAATTCATCACTCAATTAATTCCATAATTTCACACCCAAACACTGAAACACATCTCGCCTTAACACTGGTTTGAACTTTAACTTGTTCAAAGTAAAAAAGACCTTTTAAATTATAATGACAACTCGGTGGGAAATTTCTGAAGAATTCCTGCCGCTCTGCAGAAAATATGTCCACGACACAACATAATCATAATTTTAAAAAACACTGGAAACACTTTTACAATATATCAAAAGAAGAGTTGGACTTTAAGGTAACTCTACACTTGAGCTAAACTAAAGCTTATATTGGTATCAGATGCAGATTGACTTAAAGTGCTACCTCAGGATCAGACAATAAAGGAACTAAAAGAGCAAAACAAGAAGCATTGTGCTCTTCTAATCATTCACAAACATGTTAACTGCTGCACATTTCTAGCAGATAAACCCAGGTGACGCTCAGTCAGTTACTTTATGTGCATAAGTTCATGAAAAGCTCCATGCTAACAGTGCCTCTCACATGCTAGCTCTGTAGCTTCACTCCGCTTCTCGTCTCCACAATTCTTGTCAGTCCACAATATTTCCTTATCAGCTGCACCTTCCATTGTGCGTCTGCTGTTGTGCCCGAGTGTAATTTGAAGAGGTGGGTTACTGTTAGGGTAAAGCGATACAGCGGTAAAACAGCATTGTTATCCGGGAAACTGCGGTATAACAGAGTGGTCTAGATTTCACGGACGATCTCCAGCTGCCGTTATCACACAGTGTAATAAAAGCCTCACTAGTCACAAACAACTGGGACATTCTTCCTTTGTTCTGTTCTTTCCCCCTCTTTGTCCTCGTCTTGTTCCTCCTCTTGTAACCTTTCATCATTCCCTTATCTCTTCCTTTTCTCCCTTTTTCATGAATCCAGTTACTGTCATTCTCCTAACCTTCTCCCACAATGTTCAGCAGTACTCCTTTTTCCACATCATCATCCATTTATCATATAATTATCCTCCTCCTACTTCCTCTTTTTGGCCTTTCGCGGTGCTCGTCTAAAAAGATACTGAATCCCTTGTCAGAGAACGATGCCTCATCATTGCTTGTCTATCTTCATCTCATTCATTTCCACTCTGCTTTGTTCTTTCTGTTGATCGCTCCAAAGATGCGTGTTTGTGTGAAAATGTCAAACGTTGTTCTGTAGAGTTACAGAAATATCTCGTTTGATAAAGAGTGGCCACAGAGGGGAACGGAAAACCTTCAAACTTAAGGCCCTCGGGCGTTTAACCAGTTTAGCTCAAAAATGAATTTTAATAATTCCTGCTGTTTTTAGTCATTTCATCTCATGGTGTGCCTTTAAATTCCCCAAGAGGTCTTGGAAATTTGAAATTAATTACTTTCTTTGCCAGTGGAGGAAATTAGAAACAGCTCAGAAGTGGCTCTAATCACATAATCAACTAATCAACTCCTACATTGTCACCACCACACACACCATCAGAGGAGACCTCAATGCATCCTGAGAAAATCAATCCATCACACGGGCTAAAAGCACACAAACACCCAAAATAGATTTATTGATAAAGTTTGTTGTTGAGGGACAGCTGCGTCAAAAGGCTCTTTTTTTTTCTAAGGTTGCGTGTTTGTGGACGTCGGTTCTCTACTGGTCCGGCGGAGATTGGTGTTTACCCCAAGATCAGTGGAGGGAGGCCGGTGCAGAGGAGCAGGGAACTCCCCCCGCGCTCCCTGTGATCTCTCCGGACCAGAACAGTGCTGAGCTTTCATAGCTGAGAAACCACAAAGACGCAGCGGGCTGATAAGAGCGAAGCAAGCCATTTAGTCTGGTTCAAAGAGAAGTTTTTCATTCCCATATAAGTGTGGGAAAGGCTTATGCCATGGGAACAAGATATGTGATGGGAAAAAATGTCTATAGAGCTAAAAAAAAAAAAGGGAAGCACGTAAAAGGGTATTTAATTAAAAATGGACTCTTGATGGGATTATCTCCTATTGGAAGATTCAGTTTAATTCTCTAAATAACTTAATGTGACTGAGTCACTGCACCCAACCTCCTCATCAGATAGCAGAGATGAAGCTGTCAGCTCCATCCCTGCTCATCTATTCATATTTCTCTTGTCCCTTTCACTTAGTTTATCTGTCCTCTTTGATTCTCTCCTACCTTTTCTTTTTTAGTGTGTTTACATTTTGTTTTCCTTAGGTTAACTTTCAGCCTTGAAGATTTGAACATTTCTCTACGCCTTCAGGACATAGTTACATATTTAGTTTTTAAATAAGTTATTTTCAGAGCTCAAGTTGCCCGTCTGTTTAATACGAAGGCAGAGCTTGTGCTGTTGTCGGGTTTGGTTTGTTAATAATCTCAAAAACGTAGAGTTAAATATGTTCATAATTTATTTATACAGTAACTTTATATAGTATTTCATGCAGTTTGAATCAAATACTTAAAGTGCTGCACATAGTTTTAACTGAACTGTTTTGGTTCCAGCCCTGAGTGTTTGTTTTGGGGTTTTTTATTTTAACTTTTGATCTAGTTTCTATGGCTCCTCCGAAATAGACCACGCCCCCTTGTATGGATCACCTGAGGTCTGTTAGAGCTGCTTCCATCAGTTTCTTAAGCTACATTCACCCATGCATTCAAGTGAAAATTGTCAATTAAAAGTTTCTTCAAATGTGAGTAAATTCTGTTTTGGGCTTCCATGTTCAAAATTGAACATGAAGTTAAAACCACCAAAGTTAAACTAGGTCAAAATTGATCAATCAGGGACTCGGATTTAGTAGTGACGTATAGTTTATGACATTTTTTCTGAATTATATGACATCAATTTTTTCTTAAATCTGAATCAGGCCCTAAAAGAAAAATCCTGGAGCAAAATTTGTGAGATTCGTCAAGATTTGGCACCAAATTCTTCCAATTGTAGGTGGCGAAAGCGCACTGGTAAACGGTAGAAAAAAACAAAGAAGACTCCCTTTGCTGCTTTTCCAATGTGAACACCATAAGATAAATGCGTGTTCAAGAATGTGTGCTTAGTGTGTTCTTGAATCCACATGTTTCTATCCTGAGGACGGCTTGTGCAAAAACAAATAAAATGAGACTATAAAGTTTATCTGGTTCCTCAACCGATTTAAACTGAACCTGCAGAGATTCAGGCCAACAACGAAAGTTTTTGTGATATTTTTTATGTTTGGTTTTATATGTTTCCCTAATTTAGATTTTCTTGTCTTGACTTTTTTTAGGTCCTGCTGGGGCAAAACTTGTATTTCTTGTGTCTTTTTCTGTCAGACTTCAGTTTACAGCATCATTGAGGTTTCCACTGTTCATGAATTTCCCTGGAAAGCAAAATATCAACCTTTGCCATGACATTGATCAAAGACACAGATGGACATTTCACCTATATTTATTGAAATAGCAAACATGTATCACATGGTACGGGTTGATAATCCACAGTGATAATGCGCCCCTAAAAAATAATTTCCACCCAATGTTCTATATGACTGTGCAGGTTTCTTCAAAACAAACTTTTGCGTCATCATCTGGTCAAAATCAAGAGGTAAAGTGAACTTTCTCTCTGAACTGATGCTTTATTTAAGCTATCGTGAGGATCAGCATATACATCACTTTCCTTTGCCTCTGCAGTCGTGGCCGGTGATATTAAAACAGCACTTTGCACCACTTATTAAATAGTCCACTTTTTGTGAAAAAGCAATCAAAATCACAAAAAATAACAGGAAAAAAGTACCAAAGTTACTTAAAAATTTATTAATTTTGTTAGTGACCATGGTATAAGCAGGATAATGCTCTTCAAAGTGTTTATTATCAGTAATTAACACAATTCACGGAAGTAACCATACGACGTGAAGTGGAAGACGGTTGCTTCCTCAAATTGTGTTAATATATGCCCTGTGATAATGCCCAGTGAAGTGTGCATTATCCATAATTGGCACTGTGATAATTCACACTTCGATGGGCTTTACCATTGGGCATATTTTAACACCATTTTCTGGAAGCAACCGTCCTCTGCTTCGCGACGTATGGTTGCCTACTCGAAAAGTGTTAATTGCTGATAACCCACACTTCTAAGCGCATTATCACTTACATATTCAGAATCACAACTGCACATTGAGTTGA
>NC_050533.1:9383747-9388507 GCF_002922805.2 Oryzias melastigma
GACGTGATAAGTGACCATGACAGAAGCAGCTGCATACAGATCTACTGCAAGTGCTGAGAGAAAGTTGGTTCAAAATGGATTTTTATGTAAATATTATGCAAATGTGAAATGCTAGAGGAACCATAAATTAGAAAGTTACAGAGAGTTGCTTGTCTGCTTAGAACTTATGCTCGTCAAACTCAGATGCTTTTTCTTTTTTTTTTGCAACAACTTTTAAAAGAAATGTCACCAAAAAAATCAGCATTTTAGCTTAGAGAACTTTCAAAAAAGCCTGGTGCGTCCTGGGGGGACTGTTGTTTCAACAAATTTACAATATCTTTTGCACTCTAATTATTTTTTCCAGTTGTCCAAATCCCTTCTGATATTTTTATTGCATTATATTTCCATTTTGAGTACGTTTGTTTGGTCTCTGGGAAATAAAACATATTATTTAATTAGGAACTTAATCAACAGAGCTGCTGGACGTGTTAGCTTGTGCTGCAGTATTTCAGCTCTTAGGATTGCTGTGATGTTGTTGAATAAGAATTTTTACCTGTATGTTGATAATTCACCACTGCAATGGTCTTAAAGTCTTACTCCAGTTGTATTTTGATCTATTGTAAGAGCATTCCCAGTGGTCTTTTAATTATATTGATGCCATTTTTGACCAAATTTTAAAAAAATCTGTGATGTTTTTGAGGACTCAGTTTCTGCAGAGCAAGAGGAGTTAATTAGAAATTCATTTATTGGTTGTGGGAGGAAAGAGTTGGTTAATAAAGTCAAGGCAAAAATACAACTTAGCAGACTCAACCGCTGATCTTATTTCATGATTATTTTCTTGACTTCACTTTCACAGTAAAAATTCCCCCTGAATGCCCAATCAGTGGCTTGGCTTAATGAATACAGCAGCCTTCTCTGACCTTGGCTTGGACGAGTCCCTTTAGCGCACACATGTGTACCTCCACGCACAAACAAGCACACACAAACATCTGCACATGCATATAAAGTGCCATCACTGTCAGCCCAGCAAAGTAAATGAGTCTCTGCTCAACGGTCCAGGCCTCGGGTGATACAAATTATCATTGTATTCATGCTCTGACAGACCTGTTACACCCAAACAGCAGCTCACCGTGTGTGTAGCTGGGGAGTGCAGAAGCACTAGTGTGTATGCGCGATTTCTTTTCAGGCTAATCAATGCATCGACTGATCTATAATGAGAAAGCTTATGTGTAAGCACAGGACAGTGTAGCGCATCAGAAACTGCTGGTATCTGGAGGGCAGTGGGATTTATTTATGTTGTGTAGCTGTTGTGTAAGCTTGTATTTGTTAAGTGTTTTTAAGCTGCTGTAGATGCCGACATTTACAAGGAAGCCTATTACCGGCAACTGCACCCTGTGGCGTGCATCTATCCATCAACAACGCGGGTCAAGCCTATTTGTTTGTTTAAAGAATATCCATTTCAGCAGGCAAACAGAGCTTGTGTACATTAGCTATTTATAACCCCACATGAGCTGTGCTGTGTCCGCCAGACACAAACAGCGCTCGCACATAGAAGGCTGTAAATCACTGTATGGATTTATGGCAGACGCAGAATCAAAAAAGCTCTGATCAAGTCTGCGTCTCAGAGTCCAGGAAAACTCTGTGATCTTTTATTTTCTTATCTAAAAGGGATTTTTCTTTTAGTAAAATATTTTAAAAGATCAAAAGACAAGATGTGGCTTCTAGACCTAACAGTGACATCTCGTAACGTGAACTGAATGTTGTTCACAATTTCAAACTTCCTCAACATTTACAAGGGAAAGGCAGCGACCACATGTCCAGACCGTAGACTTATGTACACTAGACACTCAATCCCACTCGAAAAACACTAACGTCCATGGCAGACATGAAATCCTGTCCACACATCAATGTAAGAGTGGGGTCATCTGGACCCCATAAGAGACATCTTATTTTGAAAAATATCTACCAAAACATAATATTTTTTTATCTTTATCTTATATTTTTTAAGAGACTTGCTGTTGACGGTTTTCTTTGACTCATAACAAGGTTTATTGAGTTTAGTAAAAAGCAAAAAAAAAACTTTGAAAGTAAACTTACATTTTTAAATAATTTTTAGACCACACTTTTCTTAAAATATAATTCTAGTCTTACATTAAGATGATTATAGTCTAGAGCAGGGGTCTGCAACCTGCGGCTCCGGAGCCACATGTGGCTCTTATACCTCTCCATTGTGGCTCTTTGGTTAAAATATATATTTTTTTAATTTAAAAAGCAACTGTAAAGGAGAAAAGTAAGTAAGTAGTTAAGTTGAAAACAAGTACATTTACTTGTTTCACACACAGTTAAGGATCCATTGTAGTTTATCAACGTCATGCTGACACACGTGGACTTCATTTTGAGCTTCATTTATCACAGAAAATCAATTTATTGTTAGTAAGCACAACCAGAATTAAATCTACGTCAAATTATAATCCATTGGATTATTAAGCAGTCTGTTTACTGAGACAGACAGACAGTTTTTCCAGATTGGGTAGTTTTCCGCTCAAATCGTGCAGATTTTTTTGCTCAAATTAGACGTTTTCTCGCTCAATCTGGGAACACTACAGACAGTTAAACAGTGTACTTGGATGAACTTCATCAGTAAATTCAAGTTCTTTACTGTACGTGTTAAACAAAAGTATCAATCTCACCACACTAGTATTGTTACTTCCTCTTGGTGCTGACACAATCAAAAAGTCTGATTTTTACGTCCACCCCTACAGAAAGTATCAAAAGTATCGATCTCATCAGGCTAGTATCGATGTTTTACCTTAGTATTGATACTATCAATATGCCCACTCCCACAGAAAGTATCACACTAGTATTGACACTTCATCTCAGTATCAATACGTGGTATATGTGGTATATGCTACAAAAAAAACACAACAGAAAAGGTCATCTGCATCTTTCTAAACGTCAAAGTTTGAAGTTTTTAAAGGCACATCCAGCGATTCTTATGAGATAAATGAGTTCAGATATCACCCAAACAGCCATCTGGACAGATGACTGCATCTGCTCCTCTGTGAGTTCAAGTGTTTAGCATTCTGTGAGGAACCACCTGCCTCTGCACGAATGTTCCTGGTTAAAACAATGTGTTTTTGCATGTTTTTAGTAAAACTTTCTCTCACAAGGACAGCAAAAACCCTCCTTCTTGGTATGTATCAGACTGAAGGTGACAAGCAACAGACTTCAAGCTGATTCAGATGCCAGTTTTTTTTTCTTTTTGCCTTCCGTGTTTTATTTGCTGCCACAATTCCTTTCGCCCACTATTTTCTCAGATTTTCTGCCAGATTTTTCCCCATCTTTCTTTGACCAACTCCCATCCCTGCTGTCAGGCAGCGGAAGCCAAGGGCAGTTGAAAGTGTGTCCCTGGCTATCACTGCTCTGACTGAAATATACAGTTTGGCTCTCCCTCCCTGATTTACGATGCACTGTTATTCCATGTTTGGCTGCGAGGGTCTAAATTACACATGTGGCTAACATGGAGAGCTTTAGCCCGAAGATGGCTGAAGCGTGAATCTGTATTCAAGCCAGCTGTGGCTTTAGGCTCAGAGCTCTACATGCTTCTATGCGATAAACAGAGGACGTGAATAAAAGTTCTGTTTGTGCGGTAATGTGCATCTGCTTATGCAGATATGTGCACTTTATTCTGGACGTTTGGTCCGTCTATCTCTGTGGTTTTGCATGAAGGCTTTCAAGAATCGGTGTGCACATGTGTACAGGCGTCTTCAAGTGTTTACTGGGCAGAGACTTTGCAGAATGCCACTGGAATGAGAATGTGTGTGGATTTGCCATGGTAACAGAGAAATGCCAGAGGAGAGGAATTAAAGCCTACTTTTCAAAATTAAAGCCTACCGCTCATCGCAGCGAGGGGAAGAGGAACGAAGGACCTGATTAAAACCCTCATCGCTGCACCTGGAGCCCCAAGCCTCTGCCCTTTTCATCTTCTAATTCAGTCTACTGTGAGATGATACAAAGTGCAACCATCTCAGACGTCCTTAGTTCCTTTGGGCACAAACCTCATTACTGGCAGGAATGCAGTTTATGCAGATCTTCCTGCTTTGCATGTTTGTACAGGATGTGTTTTGACACTCAAAAACAACATAAATTTACAAAAATACAATTCTGCCTTCAAAGAAAAGGGGGGAAAAACAAGCATAGAGTTTGGATTTTTTCATCTTTTGGTAGATACTGTGCTTGAGTGAGAGCTTCGTTTTACCAAATTCCACCTGCAGAGCTAATCCTTTCCCTTATTTTGCTGCTTTCTTGGGATCAGCCCGGGGGTCGCCACCTTTGCAGGTTTTCGGTGAGGCAGCAGAATTGCATGGCAGAAGACACAGGCTCGAATGTCACCTCAAGGTTTTGAGGCAGAGGTCTTTGAGGTCTTAGTAGAAACGCTTTGGAGAACTGAAAAAGCCGGAACTCGAGGATAAAAGGCAAAAAAGATGAGAAACAAACTTTCCTTTCCTTCAAATAAAAGCCAAAGCGTGCAGATACTGAAAATCCAAAAAAGACAGAAAAGACTTTTTGAAGTGATTGTAAAAAGAAGTTTTCTTGCACAAAATTTAATGACATTTTTTAAATGTTTTTAAAGAAACTCAGAAAAAACAGATAATTCACAGGTTTCTTAATCCTGTCTTAAAATGTGTGAGTCAGGGCAACAAATGTGAGACAACTTATCAGAAAGCTGTTTCAAACCTCAGAATTCGTCATTGAAGTCATTAAGACCACAACAGTTATAT
>NC_050533.1:9388732-9424141 GCF_002922805.2 Oryzias melastigma
TTTATATAATTCTGTCAAAAATGTTTACATCAAAAAATGATAAAAACAATAAAAATTACTTTAGAGGAAAAACATGTCATGAGCATATACAGATTTTTTCAAGTAAAGATCAATTTAATATGGATTTTTTTCAAAGTCGCATGAATTTTATAGCTAAATTTTTTCTATTTGAAAAGTTACTTAATTTGCGTGGATAGGGACTAATTTGCTTTTTTTAACTACCCCTTGATCAATTAATTGATTAAATACATTGAGTTCTACTTATTTTAAGACTTCGTCACACTGTCACTACATACATTTTGTCCAAATTGCACAGATGAAAATTGGTGATACGTGAATTTAAGTAGAAAAAGTGTAAAACATGTTCAGAGATGTATCACAAGTGAACCACGATAAAACCACGGAAGAAGTAAGAATAATCCACCAAAAGTAAAATCGTGCTTAATTGAATTTCTTCACTTTGACATTCATAGCACTGGGCAGAAATCACGTCAGAGTTGGACTTTTACAGCTAGGATGTATTACTGGTGTAAATATGCTCCCAATAAGCAGGAATGATCCTTAACAAAATACAAATATGGTTTAAATAAATAAATACATTTGTAATACTTAAGCACAATTGTACAAACCGTTAAATTGAGGTAAATCTACTCACTTAATATTAAAAAATATAAGTGCATTGTTTGTATTAGCTGAATTCTATGTTCCTCACAAAAAAAACTCTTCAAAACTGACCATAAAAGGCTATAAAAGAAGAACCCCCCCGTCCCCGTCCCCCCCAGGAGACCTACAGCGATATTAGTTTGTCCAATGATATGAGCTAAAAGAAATGAACAATGCAGTCAAATTAAAAAGGGTCCATTTCTGACCTTGTAAAGACAATTATAATTTCTCATTCCCGTGACACTGATGAGTTTCTGGTAGGTTCTCTATAATAAGCTAAACAAAGTAGGGATGAGATCAAAGCTGGCAGGCCTGAAGCTACTTCAGTGTAATTCATATTGACGTCCATGAGGAAGTGACCGAGGAAAGAGAAGGGGGTAAAGGCGCACCGATGTCTACCCCAACAAATGGATCTCCACATTTCATCCTCCTATCATTAGCCTGTCAAAAGAATTATCCTTATCAATTTCTTTCACAATGTATATTTTTAGTTTGAATTTTCTGGTCAGTTTAACAGTAAAAATTGTATATAATCCTTCCTGCAGGAGTGAAGGGAAACCATTTGCTAGCTAACAATGGGTTTGTCGTTTCCTCACAATGATTCTGGGTAAATATAAATGTGAAATGTAATTTTTCACCTCTGCTGTCTTCTTGGTGATTTCAGAAAGTGCACATATATAAAGAAATTCTGGAAATCACAAGGCATACTTCTGATAATTTCATGTCCTCAGCTTGCTGTCTTCTTATTGTGTACCCTGTTATTTCACTTCATATTGTGAGAATGATTGAGACGTGATAATGGCACGATTTCATCTTACGCCAAGCCCGAAAACTCATCACAGCCCCGAACATGTTTCTCAACAGGAGACGGAGAGGCTGCTTGTCATCTCCACATCCCTGCGTCTCAACTGTTGTCAGCCTCGCGTTCTCCTTTCATCGTCTTTTCAATCTTGATTTTCATTAGCGCCCGGGAAGCAACTCGAGCGCCTCTCTTAAGCATCACCTTTGCTGTGAGGATTTGCACCGTGGATTCAAACACAGGAAGTCTCTATCACTGGTGTGCAGAGAGCACCGACTCACGGAGTGGAACAGACATTAATATGAAATGGAGGGGCGTCATGCAGCCATTGCAGGGTACCATGTAATTTATGACAAAAAAAAAATTACTGCTTGTATAATGGGCTACAAATTTTTAAAAGATGTTTTATATGGAAGCAAATGATTTTTCAACTCTTCTGTCTTATCGCCCTTTTGTCACATAATGTAATTTATTTGTGTTTCGACTTGTTTCATTTCATATTTTACTTTTATTCATTAAGCTGAGTTTTTACATTTTGTTTGTTCTTCATCCTTCCTCCAGGCTGAGATCAAGCTGTCAACATCAGTGGAGGAACACAACATTTTAATTTCTGAGTATTTATTCAAATCAGGAACAGATGAAAAAATGCCATTTGAAAAGGAACTTATTTGTCATGAATCGGCCCTCTGTCTCCCTCTCTGGCCATCAGTGGGATCCATCGCCTAAGTACTAGCACTCCCTGGTCTCCACACTACACTTCCCATCAGCCCCTGCTGTCACTTTCAGAAGCTGCACAGCCGTTTTCCATCTACATTTACCCCCAGGAGTATTTAGTCTGAGCACTGAGCTTTCTTCAGTGCGAAGTCTTGTTTGTACCACTCTACCTGCATCACTGAGCATTCTCATCCTGACCTGATCTTCTGTTTTGTCTTCGACTCTGATTGTTTGCCGCCTGCCCCGACCCTCGACTGGACCCTGACCACTCTTGATTGTTCTCTGATGCCCTCATGCTTGGGTTTGACCTCTGCCTGCCTGACCCTGATTTAGCTTTGTGGACTTTTAGCTGTGCTTCATTCCTGCTCTCCTTTCTGTGCCAGTAAAACCTGCTGCACTTGGATTGAGCCGTCTTTCCGCTTGTGACATTTGAGATGTAAAAAATACCCTGGGAGGACCACAAGCCTCCTGCTCAACACCATTCTGATGCATTCTTGCAAAAAAATTTATTAATTATTGTCTTTATCTGGGCTCAAGCTGTAGGGCTGGACAGATGTAATATAGCTTGACATTTTTGTGTCACTGGTAATGCTAGGCTAGGATTGTGAGGGCAGGAAGCTAGCTGGAGAGCATGTAAACAAAGAGCTCTCAGTAACAAGTAAGGGATGGGGGACGTTGTTACGTTGTTACCAACTGTGCCACTCCCAACTTTATTTACAATTAGGTACTGTCGCTCTGCAGAAACTATGTCCTAGAAAGGGACACTTATTTTTTTATTTTGACTAAATACGGCAAAATCATAATTAAAAGATGACTGGGAACACTTTAAAAACTCCTCAAAAGATAATCAGTGGGGCTTTAAAATCATTAGGATAACAATTTATTTTTTTCATAGCTCTGTCCTCACTTGCATGTTTTGATCTAGTGATTTATCGCTCACTGAAAAAGTTTACTTTTGTCTAATTAGCCAAACTGATTGCAAGGGTGAACTGCCTTAATGATACAGTAACCCACAAGGTGTCATGTATTTTTATTCTTTTTTAAATGTGGAACTGTACACATTAATAGGTATTTCTGTAAACGTGCTAGAGTTGGAGGCAAAGCTAATTTTTAACTAAAATCTCTAGGCAAGAAATAAAGTGCAAGCAATAAGAAATACGCAATATTACAACTATTCAAGATCAAAGCAAAACAGTTGCAGATACTAAAATACTAGCTTATGAGAATCATTACCGATTACAGCCTGAGGCAGCATCTATAAAGCTGACATAAAAGAGCTCTTCCTAATGGAAACGGCACAAAGCAATAATTTCATTTTAATAATATATATCAGCATCAGCTACATAGCTAAAAGGTTAATTGCAGAAGACCATGAAATCTGACCAAATGATTGTGGTCAAGTACGCAAACACAACATATGAACACTCCAGAACCCCTCTGCAGAGCAGGATAGGTAAACCCCCCTGTGGAATTTTTCTGGCATTTTTCCTCATGATTTAGGACAAATATGAATACAATTTGGCTTAAAATTGTATTTCTTCATTCAAGTCATTATAAATCAGAAACAAAAAAAAAAACAAACAAACAAAGGGATGATGGGAAATGAGGGCAGGCTTTTTACGAGCTAACAGTCACAGACTCTGAGGATAATTTCTGTTGGACTCCTGCTGCTCTACAGAAACTAAGTCCCAGAAAATGATTTTAAAAAATGGCCTAAAATTAGCATTATAGCAAAAATAAAAGAACACTTTGAAAATAGACCAAAAGATAGCTGGAGTGAGACCTTATGTACTAGGGGTTTAGGGAAAAATTAATTTGGTGATATATTACAATATTTTATTTTGTAATACTTGTCTCAATTTAAAATGTTAAAATAGTGATATTTAAAGTATTATTTACGAGCAACTTGTATGTGAATACAATTATAATACTTTTTTTTTTTTTTACTATTTTATTACAATGAAAGACATATTCACATTCAGGCAGAGTTTTTTTCTAAGTCTTAAGAAAAAGTGAAAATTGTTCTCAGGATATATCACGATACGCATTGTATCACGAGAAATGTATTGGGAGATGTATTGTATCGACAGACTCTTGCCAATGCACACCCCCATTAAGTACATTAACTGTTACTTAGATCAAGCACCTTTAACACTGAGACAAGATAAGGCAAAGAAACGGTTGTAATCATCATCTGAGTCTCCTAGTTTCTGAATGTCCTCTGAATGAGAGCCAGGCCTTTTCCTTCTGGGCTTTACTGTAACACAAATTCTCGCCCTCCTAACCCACACAGGTCAGAAGCAGCTCCAACACTTCTAAGGCCCTCTCCTTGTAGCGTCCCATTTCTCAGCGGCTCCTCCTGAGCATTAAAACAGACAACGGCCCCTGGTTAGGTCATGGCAAACACAGACCTCATTTGTTACAGAGGATGAGCGTCCATGAAGCTGATTTGTTAATTACGAGGGTAAAATATAGACGTATGAGGCTTGAAAGCAGGCACCCACAGCCGAACCTGAGCTAAGAGTTATGCAAGTATGTCACCGCTCACACATGGAGCTATTAGGAGCGGAATAAAGATGCATGAGAGTTATGGGGGTTCATAACTCAACCTGTATGGTTTAATTAATGACAGCCAACTTTGTAGTTTAAGTGGGATTAGTTAGATTAATTCAGAAAGGACTTCAGGCTTTCACAAGATGGGATGGTGTTTCAGGCTAAAGATCAATATTCTGAGTTTTTGTCAAAATTAGCTCTTAGTAAAACTGAAGTGCTCATTAAATCACACAAACAATCTGGCACTCACAGTCGGTTATTCCGGTGATACAATGACTCAGCCTCACAGCAACCTCATTTATTTGTCTGCACGCCGGTCTAAATGATGTGGAATAACCGTAATGTGTGAAACACAATCTATCGTATCAGGAAATCTACAATTAGCGTTTAAAATACACACTGTGACTCATGAGTGTTGAAGAATCTTTTAGAAATAATAATCTAGAGGTGTGTTGGCAAGAGTCTGCTAATACGATATGTATTGCGATACACATCTCACAATGTGATACATAACATAATATCCATGTCACAACGATATATATTGTAATGTAAATCTCACAATATGATACATATCATACTACAATATGTATCGTATCGTGAGACACATTTACAATAAAATGTGTATTGCAATATATGTCAAGACTATACCAGAATATTTCACTTTTCTGATAAAAAAAGGATATATGTATATATATATATATATATATATATATAAATTTGTGTGTATATGTAAATGTATATATAAAGCTCACCTGACTCACGTCTTGTGGGTCACGACTCAAATGTCGTGAGTCGCTACCCGAGTCTCATTGGTTGTGACCAAAATCTTGTGAGTTGCGACTCAAGTCTCGTAAGTCGCAACCCAAATCTAGTGCGTCGTGACTCACGAGACTTGAGCAGTGACTCGTAATATTTGGGTCGTGACCCACAAGATTTGAGTCGCGACTCACGAAGCATGAATCTACAACTTTTCTCTTTAAAACGTAAATTTGCGATAAAAAGTCAGACATTTAGCCTATGACTTTTTAAGTCAGAAATGCACTACTTTATTTTCATAATTTAACAGTTACAACTTTATTCTCATAAATATGCAAGATTTAATTTAAATTAATTTTTAAGTCGTAATTTATTCTTTATTTGTTTGTTGTAAACTGGCCCTAATACTCTGTTGTACATTTGGATTCAATTTTTTTTAATTGACTCTAATTCTTTTATGTGCATGTGTGTTAGACTTCCAGATTCTTTTTGTTCTGTATTTCTGTGATTTCATGTGATCCTAATGAGATTTGGAAGGGCTTGGTGGTATTTGTAAAAAAAAAATACAAAAAAAGACAAAAAAGTGAATAACAGTAAATTGCAATGACAGGGTCGAAACAAATCAACAGTGACAAAAACAACTCAACAATATTTTGTCCATTGTTATTATTCTTATTTTTTGGTAGATCTTTGAAAATAAAATGATTCTTTTTTGTAAAACTGGAACACGAGGAAATTGGCTGCATGAATTTCAAAGACACAAACTGAACGCCTGAACTGATGAAACAGTCAGATCTGTCCGAGCCGGCTGACGAAAGAGTTGGAGGAGGAGGACAGGCAGAAGTGAATGCTGGGAGCATCGCCCTGGAAGAGTAAATAGCGGCCCTGGTGACACAGCAGGTTGGCGGTGGCAGAGTGCAAGCGAAATAGAGGGAGAGAGATGGGGCGTAAAGGGAACAGGGCACAATACTGGGGGGTGCTGAGGCGGTGAAAGCGGGGCTTTGAACTGCTGATGTAAGCAAGCGCACACTCTCTTTGTCTTTACGCGCACGCCGCTGACGAGCCCTTTTCAGTGGAAGTCGTTGAGGGTTCGGAGGGTGGACGCCTCGCTTTTCTTTCTAGTCGCCCTCATGATAAAATTGTTTTTTCCTCCCCTGTTCCTTCCAGACCCCCTTCTCTGTTATGTGTTTCACACAACCCCCTTAAAATATTAACAGCTAGAACAGCTTCGAATTGCAATTCTGTATTCATTTCAATCAGCGTTCAAAGGGCAATAATTCACTCTTCATCCTGGCATGTCCTGAGCGGTTTAATGGGCACCGTTCTCCGACTGCAGCCTCTCAAAGCACAGAGGGGTTTATCTTAACTAAAGTCTGCGCCTGTTAGACAATTTCCGTCTTTACCTGCATGCATTGTGTGGCATTCTGCATGAGTATTCCGTTTTATTGCGAGCCAGTTGATGCTTTTGTCGAGCGGGGGAATGCTTTTCATCATAAATTTGACACAGCAGAGCGGCTGTTTCATTTCAGATCAATAAACAATGGGATGCGCACAATTACTGGCTGATATTCCTCCCAACACAAGCCAAGAATTATGCATGCACATCACAAAGGAAACCCCAAAACACAGATGCTTGCACAAATATTTATAAACGGGTTAGTTGTTTTTGTGAGTGCGCATGTGAGCTGCACAAAGTGCCAAAGCAAAGATCAAGATTAATAAAATATCCATCACAGGTGCCCTGAGAAAATGTTGCAGTTTCTCCTTTAATGAAAGTGGCTTTTTTGACCCTGTCAGTTTAATTTGCGGCCTCAGGCAGAGGAGACACCAGGGATGGACGCGTCATATGAATTCTGCATTTTAGAATGCAAGATTGTGATCCTTCACAGGGGCTTACAAGTGAGTCAAAGAGTCAGGGCTGCACGGAGGCCTCTCCAAAAACACGTTTATGTTTAATGAAACCTATAGAAATTAGTGCCATTCAGCAACTTTGAACTGCACTGTCCAGTGCAGGAGCTGGCTTCAGTTTTAACTGAGGTTTCACCTTTGTGTGTGTATGTGTGTTCAGCAAAAACACAAAAGTTCATTTTTAATGGAAGTGGACTAAGCAGAAAAGCGCTTGCTTTCGATTACTGACAATCCCTGAAACTGTTTTAAAGCAAATTCACCAGTAAAAATATTTAAAAAATATGTCATTTTCTTAATTAATCAAATATTTTTGAGCAATTCATGGTCGAATTAAACTTACTAGCTTTATTTAACAACATCACAAAACATGAGTCAAACGTTCAGTATTTCCTCAAACAAATAGAGCCTCAAAGTTTGATGGAAAAGTTCAGGATTTAATTGGAAAGCCCTTTTCCTCCCACAATACACCTTGCCTTCTGCATGACAAAAGTGGGTGGTATCATTAAGCAATAGTCATTTTGTCCCACTTTTGTTGTTGTTTTCAACTTCAATTTGTAAAAAAAAAATATTGTTCCACCTTTAAACCTACCTGTGGAGTGGAACAAGCTGTATTTACTGACATCTCCAGTTCTACAGTTGGAGCTCACAGATGCTCACAGATGCAAGTGCTAGATATGAGTCTTGTTTGCAGCGATCCTCTCACAGATTTTAGGTTTAGTCATTCAGATAGAGTTCTGCAGAGAGCATTTCATCCTCATTGAGGGGAGCCAGTGTGATTTCTGGCAAAAAAATTCTGCCTGCAGGCCTTCCTGGTGAGGCGTTAGACACGTCCCATGAGGAGGAAGCACCATGACAGACCCTTGACATGCTAGGCTGGGTAAGCTTAAAGCGGTGCAGGAAAGATAATGGAAAGATAGAATCGATATTGGACTGTGAAGTAGATATTTAACTAATAGTAAAGAAAATGGTTTTACAAGCATTTTTTTGCTCAAATTTGGTGACTAATTTTATTCAAATTGTTTAGAATTCTGATTTAAAGACCCACTCTGATGATATTCTTTTTGTTTTTAGCATGTTTTTGTGGCATTCTCTCCATGATGTGAGACATTTATAGTAAAGCTCAAATGTGCAATTCTGATCATTTCTTTATCGAAATCAATGTGAATTGAGAACAGACAAAAAAATGCGTTATGAAACAGCCTGAAGTTGTGACATAAAAGCTACAAACAGCAAAACAACAAGCTACCTGCTCTGCTCAATTCTGTTACAGACGAATAGATCCATGTACGTCTTCGCTTTGCTCAAAACTTACTGGCTGTAAAACTTCAATATTGCTCGCCATTTTTGTTGCATCAGTAATGTAATGATCACACCAAACGCGATTTGTGTGGCCCGCCCTTTTTTTGCTGCACGGCAAATACACTCCTCACTGCCTGCCTGAGCTTGACACTGTGGAGCTAACAGCTAATGTTTTTAGCATGATCGCTACATGGAGCGGTGTCTTTGGATATCTCACTTAGAAGGTATGGAAGACCCGGATGATGTTGAGAAATAAGGTCTATTTATTGAGAAGAGTTCTACAATAAACTTCGGTCACGCGTCATACAGATCATTCTGAGATTGTCCCGTTACAGGGACAGAGCCTTTATGACAGCCGCTTCCGCTGTGTTTCTGTGTCTCTGTGACGGCTCACTGTCTCACATTAATTTGAGACGGAAAAAAATAAAAACAAAAATAAAACTAGGGGACTTTTTAAAATTATTATTATTATTATTGTCTCGATGAAAATAAGAAAAAAATCAAAGAATTCAGGAGGCCCGAGCTCGCAGCCTCCACACACCACAGCGGCTCTCTGTCTGCCGGTGTATTGAACAAGCGAGCTCCACTGGCTCACAGGAGGCTAGCTGGCTGCAGCCAGAGAGCCACCGATGCGAAAGCTAGCGATCTGTCCAACAATAGCTGAGAGGAGTTCTGGTAACCCAGCAGCCCCAGCGGGTTAATGAAATAGATGAAAGTTCAGGAAAAAAATGCTCGCATCTGATCAGTATTCTACCTGCTGAACGAGTCACTGAAAACGTGCCTAAAGCTAAGATCCTGATTGGTAAATGTGACACGGCAACCTGCCAAAATTTAGATATCTGAACTCTGGCCTCAATTTGCGTCTTTGCCATTGACTTAAGATTGACTCTTGCTACATCTGCCGCATGAATCGTGTTCAGTGTGAATGCAGCATTAGGTTGGGAGGTGTGAGGGGCTGTAAGATGCTATAAGAGCATGTACATAGATCAGGGGTCTGCAGCCTGCAGCTCCAGAGCCACATGTGGGTGGCTATCCCTCCATGGTGGCTCTAAGGCTGAAGAAAAATAAAATAGTAATTTTCAAACATTTGGAGATAAGCTATTATTTTAGCAACATGCTAACATTTTTGGCTAATCTGTTATCTACTGGGGTTTTTAGGCTAATTTAGAGTTTAGCTTCTATTTTAGCAGCAGACTAACTTGTTTGACTAATTTTAGGCCATTTAGGAGTTCAGCTAGTAATTGCGCAACAAACTAGCTTTTTTTATTTTGGCTAATTTGGCCTCTAATCACATTTTTTATACTAATTTGGAGTTACGCTAATATTTTAGCAATATGCTAACATTTTTGGCTAATCTGTTATCTCCTGGAGTTTTTAGACTAATTTAGAGCTTAGCTTTTACTTTAGCAACATGCTAACATTTTTGGATGATTTCATTTACTGAGGAATTTTATGCTAATTTGGAGTTCAGCTAGTAATTAGGAAACAAGCTAGCTTTTTCGCTAATTTGGCCTCTACTAAAAGTAAAAGACAAAAATGTTTAAAAAATCCAATTTTGAGAAGTGCTGTTTTTTTTATATATATTTGCTTTTTTCGTGCCAAAAAATAGATATAATTTATATATATATAAGGTCATGAAGGCAAATCCAAATTTCTTAAAGGCTAAAGTAAGACTATGCGGCTACTTCTAGGTTTTGATCATCAGAAAAAGAGCCCAAATGGTTGCCACTTTTCTACTTGTTCTTGTGTTGGATGTTTTACAGCAACTTTTCCTAATAAAACCTCTTGCATTTCAACACAGAACCACACCCGGCTGCAACCTTCCCATGACCCAGCAGAGGTGTTGTTGTGCGCCCAATAATGTGATACAAGAAAAAACGATAGATACCGAGGTGTCTAAAAGCCCTGCTGGGAGACGGCGGAGAGCTGAGCCGTGCAACGCTCTTAGCACCAGTCCCAGCTTCAAAAGGAGCTGTTGTTGCACACCTGCAATATGCATGCTCACTGTATGCCAACACATGGGCACCTTTACAAATACAGGTTTGATGTTTGGGAGTGTCTACATGAAAGCAGAGGCAGTTTGCACCGTAAATAACACGCCGCTAAAGCAGTCCTCCTTTTTCTTTTGTGCCTCTTTCCTCAACAATGGCGGCCAATCTCCCACTCAAGCAACATGTGGCCCATTCAGATGTTCTGCCACGTGAAATGAGACAGTTTGCTCTGAGATGTGTTTTGCTCTGTGATTTCAATAAATGCATGCTTCTGCTGCAGCTCACCGACCTCTGCGCTTCTTTAGCCACATTGTGTTTACGCTTTCTTTCAAATTCCAGACTGTTCTTTTCAATATTGAGAGTAAAAAGTCTCAGCTCCAATTTATTCTATTTTTTTTCTTCTTTCTGCAAAAGAAAGGACACGCTGAGATGCGCCGTGACAACATTCTTCTATGGAAGCAGATAATTTTTTTTTTTTTTTTGATCGCAGATTCCTGGGAAAGCATAAATGATTCAGTGCACAGAAGATGACATGAGCTACAGCTTGAGAAGATAAGTTATCCTATAAAAATGGAGCATTTCTCTTTCAGATGTGATGGAATGATTGGATGTCGGAGTTTGTGTGTGCCCGACAGATGACCTGACAAAGCTGTAATTGGATGATAATGTGGATCTGTTTGTCAGAGAGGTGAGAAGGGAAAGTGTGAACACAAAAATGTCTTTGCGCCGCGGCGGCATTGTCACAACACGTCCATTTACAGAGCCCTTTCTGAGAGTCATGCTTAATTTGATGTGAGTTGTTCTCTGGAAGCCTCTAAATCCGACTAAAGCCACTTCCTTCTCGGATTGTTGGTCACATTCGTGGTTTCAGGCTCTTCTTTTCTTCAGTGCTCACGGCACACATCCTCACTTTTTTTGGAAACTGATTAAAGATGAATGAGTACTTTATTTAGCGTTGGGCAATTCACTCTATCAGAAAACGGCTGTTTGGATGAATGAGCGGCACGTTGTATGAGTGTATTGGTGTGAGAGTGTGGGAGGGGCATGAGACGAGTGGATGAAGGGGTTACCTCTGGGTTAAACCAGTCTGCTGTCAGGTCAGGAAGAGTTCAGCCTCCATGCAGGAGAAGAAGGCCGCTCTGCTCAGGGCAGACAAGATGATTTTTTTCAGCTAAAGCAGATGAGCCCAACTAGATGGGACCCCCCCCCCTTGAGATTTGACATGGACAATTTAATACTTCAAAGATAAAGCAAAAAGTGGAGGAAAAAATGGTCTTCTACTAGTTTTCATTTACTAAAAAAAATTCAAACCTTTAGTTTTATTTAAATAATTAAATTAAAATACAATAAAAGTGCATTATAAAGCAGAAGCAACCAAAGTACTTAGCTTTACAGTTTATGTTTCCATTTATCAGCCTGGTTCTGTATGCAACTTATGCAAAAATGATTCTGGGTACACTTGCTTCTGACCTCTGATGGTTAATGAATTTAATGCTAAATAACAAACAGAATACATCAGAAAACTAACTAAATGCTCCCTTTATCTAAAAACTTGCAACTATTGCTAAAGTTGATCTGTGAGACAAAAACAGACCCCCCAAAAAATAACCACAACTGAAAATTAAAAATATTTTAAACGTTTAAGTATTGTTGCTGGTTAAATACTTTCAGAGGCCTACAAACAACTATATATATATATACTCAATTATTCCAATAATACCAATACTCACCTTATTTTTGTCATGAGTTCTGGGTCATGACTGTAAGAACGAGGTTCCGAGTTCAGTGACCAAAATGAGATCCTCTGGAGATAACTCAGAGTAGAAGGAAGCCAAAGTACAGAGTTTGTTTCGTAGATTTTTTACTTTTTTTATTCTGTTTTTGGTGTTTCATTTCAAGGTTTAGAGTGTAACTTCAGGACCTGTGGTGTCTTTCATTATCACAGCCCAATGAGGCAATTGTTTTTGCGATATTGGGCTATATAAACAATATTGAATTGAATTGAGCTACTGCTCCTCCTCATCAAGAGGAGCCGGTCCGGATGCCTCCTGGACTGCCTCCCTGGGGAAGCCCCGTAGAAGACCTGGGACACGTTGGAGAGACTACATCTCTCATGAGTCTAATGCGATCATAGTATTCTGAATAGTGTGTTTTCATTCGGATCAGGCTTTTGATTTCGATTACTTGTGTCCATGTCAACGCAGCATGAAGCCTCATCTATCCATCACTAAAATATTGCACAAACTGATAAACATTTAATATGAGCCTGTGATGATGAAGATCTTCGACCGGACTGAAGACAGATGTGGATGGTTATCTAGTGAGACCAGTGAGACTGCGACACAAAACCTGAAATAGACAACAACAAAAGATAATGTGACTAAAATCAAGCAAAGAAAAACAAACTAAAGAACACAATCATCAAATTATTGAAAACATCCTTTTAAAGAATTTGCTATTTTTTATGCTGATGAACACAGAATTTAGCTATTGGAACAGCTTTAATCGTGTTATATCTATATGATACTTGTCTTTGTTATGAACCATCACATAATCTAACACTAACTCTGTTCTGGGGTTTTTAATCAAGTGGCTGTTCGACCTCCTTAAACGTGGCAGGACCATTTCTAAACCGTGTCATTTATTTCCTCGTGTTGTTTCTGCCACTCTGCTGTTTTGACCTGACTTATAACAGCTTTATGCTGCTCTGTTGCTGTGATTACTCAAACAATGTGTGTGTGTTTATGTTGAGTGTGCACTTGCAAGTTCTCACTGTATCCCTGCAACTTCTGATGGGCTTTTGTGGTTTCAGGATTTTTTAATTCTCTTCAATCTTGCTTAGTCTTGGGTATAAGAGTCTGGCAGAGCTCGGAAATGTGTTTTTTTTTTTTTTCCTGGAGTGCAATTTAGATTAAGTGTTCAAAACAAATGAAATCTCTTTGCCTTCCCTCATTTGTTTGTTATTTGAGCTTTGGGCTGCTCTGTCTTTTCCTTTGTGCGCCTGTTGGGAGGGCAGGAGTGTGAATTGAGACCAGAAAATCTGTTGCCCACTTGGAATTATTCGGGCAACTCATCTTCTCCAGTGAGAGTCATTTAATGTTCAAAATCCACTTTATACTTGTAATGTGTAATTAGATTTTGAAGTGCGCTACCATATCAATTTTTTTTGGATACTGTGATTTTTTTTTTTATTGTTGCAGAAGCTATAATAATCAAGGAATTGGTATAACAATAGAAATGTAGCTTTAAAAAAGCTCCACAGAAAACAGTTTACTCACAAAATCACAAAGCGACATTCTGTCTGTCTTGTCCTTAAAAATAGTTGCTACCCTTGTGTGTAATTTTAAGAGTCGAGCAACCATGAATCTATAAAGGCTGATGAATTCTTGATTGCAATCACGCTCCCTGTGTTGCGCCTCTCCATGAATATGTTGATTGCAGCTGTTTTTCTGAAGCCGTTTGGCTTTAATTTGGCGTTAACCTTTTAGTTGACACTCCTCTGTAGAGCCTCCCTTCCTAAAAAATGCAGCAGCTTCACGTGCGGAGGAAGCCACCACCGTCTTCCCTTTTTTATCCCGGTGACGTTAAGAGTCTTCCTCTGCACATCCCTCACTTATCTTAAAACGCACAAAAAAACAAAAAAAACACACAAATTGTCACTGGAGGGGGAGGTAGTGAGACAGGCAGCCAGAAGGATACAGCGTGATAGATGGAGGCCACAGAATAATGAAATATGCATCAAGGCTCTCGTGAAATTTTACTCCAGACTGTTTGACTGGAGGTTGACCCCGCTGTGACCCAACACTTGGGGGAGTGAAAATATTCACAGAGGGAGGCTTGAGGGTAGCAGCAGGTCCACATGCAGGGCAAGGGAATTTTTAAGCAAGAGGGGAGTAAAAAGGCTGGCTAGACGGGTTTGCTGTTATCTGTCTGAGAGCGTCTGAGCATCCTTTAATACCTGGAAAAAGCAGATAATCGTAGGGCTTCTGTGAAAAAAAGACATCTTTTTAATCATTATTTATATGACAGAAAAATGTTTTCAGGTCACGTCAAATATATGGCGTGTTTTAAAGGGATCAGATTTAATGCTTACCCACCTGTTCTGAAATAATGTTTTATGCAAACAAGAAAAAAAAACAATCCTCATCCATATGTGCATTTACAAGCAGAACATTTAACCGTTCCCCTGGGACTTCAGTCAGTCTGCGTCTGATGTTAAAAAAGTGGTTTGCAGAGGTTGATTGAAGAGCACAAAAGAGAAATAATGTATATTTCTCTAGTGTTTGTGTGCATGATGGTAACTTGAACCTTTCTTTTTCTCTCTCTCTCTCTTTTAATGTCTGTTTCTACACGTGTTTTTACCAATAAACTTTTTGTTTATGATTAAAAATTTAATTAATATGCCTCTTATTTTCTCTATTTTCAGGCTTAAAAGTACCTTAAAAGTTAAACCAGTTAGACCAAACCAATCAGGGATTCGGACTTGGTCGTGACATATAGATGGTGTTCCTTTTAGTTCACAGAAATGCCAACCGTTTGAAAATTAACCGTGGAGGAGAAATTCATATTTGGGGTTTGTGCCGGAAAGAATTATATGATACCAAGTCTTTCATTTATCGAAACTGAAATGTGAAAGAAAAGACCTGAAGCGAGATTCATGAGATTCGCAATGCTTCGACACTAAGCCTCTTCCAACTGTAGGTGGCGGACATGTGTTAGAAAAAGAAGCAGTACCAAAAGAAGAGGAAGAAGCCCTTTCCTAATTATCCAGTGTGAATACCAGGGGCTAAACGAGCGTTTTTGTGCGGAATCATTTGCCAGATTTAGCTGAAAAGTTTTGGTTGCCATAGCATCTTATATAAATCCATCTTGTTAAAGATCCGCTTCAATAAAAATCCTCTTTTTTCTGTCTTTAACATCTCCATTCATTTTTCTCATAATAGAGGACCTATTTAAACTAGTTTACAATTAAAACTGGGTTTTTGAATATTTATTACTTTAAATTGCATTGGATCAGAAAACCGGATGCTAGAAAAACTGCATGGTCATAATTAAAAGACTAAACGAAAAAAATATATAGTTGAAGTGCGTCTTTAACGGGTAACACAACAGGACAGTTGGAGGCTCACTCCACTCTCAGCCCAAATATATATATATTTATTACCCCCCTCAAAAATTAGCTGAAGTTCAAATTAGCCTAAAAACCCCCATATGCCCAATTAGACAAAATAGCCAACATGCTGCTGAAATATTAGCTAAACTACAAATACAGCCTCAGTAGATGCCAAATTAGCGAAAAAAGCTAGTATAAAATATTAGCTTAACTCCAAATTAGCTGCCTCAGTAGAAGACAAATTAGCCAAAAAAAAGTTAGCATGCTGCAGAAATATTAGCTAAACTCCAATTTGTGCAAAAAAGCTAGCATATTGCAAAAATATGTTAAAAGTATCCAAGAGTTCAGAAGTTTTTAAACTGCTCAAGGTTTTTGAAGCATCTGAGGAAGTTCTCATTCATTTAATTGGGGCATAAAAATGGCATAAATCATGAGGGGGAAAAAAAAAGTAAAAACCGTGAAATATATATGAGCTGAACGCTTATGTACCAATATTGCAAAGGTTTCAATGCATTTCTATGGAGCTGAAAAATCGTTTAAATTAAGAAAAACTTTAAAATGTATGAAATATAAGAATACCAAGACAGTACCAAGTAGTAATCTCCTGAACCAGATACATGTTTTGATACTAAGATTATAGTAATTGCTAAAAGTATGAAGGAGTTTTTCTGTGCCAAAAAAAACACTGCATTACCTCTTTGTAAGACAATTAACCCTTTTCTGAATACTATACTAATCGTCAGAGGGGCGGGGCTGGAGAGGAGGAGTCACTGTGACTGTTACAGAATCAAAGATGGGCGGGGCTTTTATATTGGAGCATATGAAGTGAAACTTCTGAAATGATTAATTGATTAATCATTAAATTCAATTTTACGACCTCGTTTCACCCTCTATAAGGGACATCATAAAGATTATAATTTCAGGAATTAAACAAGTTTATTTTAAATTGTCAAAAATTTGGCAAGTACCAACAGTGAGCACATTTAAAGCCCAATTTATACAGGTAAAAAGCCAAAAAAATAGTTTATTTACTGTTTAGTTACCCTTTAATTTAATTTCTTTTAGCTCTCTCTTTATGGTAAAGCACTTTCTCATGCTGACAGCATTAAAGTACTATTTAAATAAAACTACATCCATTCATTCATTTTTATATGTCAAGCACAAATATTTTTAAGATACAGGATCTTTTACATTTGAGTAAAAACTGTACAGAAGCGACAACAACCATATTTTAGGTTGAAAAGCTTTTAGTGGGAAAAAAAGCACAAAGAAAAACAAATTTTTTTTTGTAATTCTGGCTAAAATAAAAAAAATAAAAAGCTCCATCATGTCCAAACTTTTTCTTCTTAAATTGTTAGCTCATTTATAAATAGCCTCTTCTTTTGTAGCTACCAGACTTTATTGGAAACGATCAATATATGTGATTCTGTGATGTCCGACTCATAGAGAGAAAGCGGCCCTTCCCAGAATCCTTTGAGGTGTTGTGTTAAATTGGCATCACTTTGCCAGTATTGCAGTAATTATCTCGTTTTATTAGAACATTTTATCCCTTTTTAAAAAAAAAAAAAAGTCTTTTTCAGTTTTGTCGAGCACTTAGAGGAACTTACACCCTTTCTATGTGCGTGCGCGTGCTGCCCCCGGCTCAAACCACTTCCTCAACCTCTGGTGCACTGGCCCATAACCTCATTAATAACCCTTGCGCTCGTCGAACGGGGCCCCGGCGATCTATCGCTGTGTTGTTTTTGTTTGGTCCTGGTCATAGTGATTCCTGGGAGATGACAGCATCATAAATCTACGGCTTATTCATGGAGCTAACCTGACCTTTACAGCAACATGAAAAAGGGGAGGCAGAGGGGGAGAATAGTAGAAAAGGCCACAGGAAAGAAAAACAGAGGAGGAGGAAGTTTGAAGGTTTAAAGGTAGAGTCAAGGAGACGAGAATTGAAAGGAACAAAGGGGGGGGTGCATGAGGGAGGAAGATGATAGAAGAGCAAAGCATGGCAAATGATTGAAGAATAGGCGACAGTGGCTTGGAGAGATGCGAGTGATAAAAGAAAAGAAAGAAAATTCAGCAGAGAATAGGAGGGAAGAAAGAGAGACAATGGCAGTCAGCGAAGGGAACTGGTGGGACTGAGAGGTTATTACAGGATGACAGCAATCAATGAGTGTGAAGAGATTCAGGGAGAAGAGAATTGTTCGCCTTGCGTGTATGTGTATTACACGTCTGTGTCAAAGTCAAAGCAGGCAGTCTCTCCTGCATCGCCGTCACCTGTCGAGGCTTTAATAAAGTCTTTGTGTAGGGGGTTTCATTGACTCAGATGACGCCGCATGGCTCTGCGTGAGCTGTCTTACACACGACCGACAACCACATGTTTTCTTTCAAATTAGCTTTATGCCCTATAGACACAGCTGTGCTCATATACCTCTGCAACAATCTAAAAACATATTTACCAATGGGGCAAAACACTGCAGTGTTGTTTTAATCGAATTGAAAATGAATCCTAAGTCATCAAACGAAACACGCCAATAAAGAAGATAATGAGAATAGTTTTTTACAACCCAACTGTGACATCCTTATAGCTCAATTTTTCCCACAATGTCAATCTCACAACAGTTGCACCGAAGCTTTTACTTTAAATTTCTATCAATTTTCCAGGAAATCTTCATAAAAAAATCAGTCTGTGGCTTAGAAATTGACCAGAAATGCTTTGACCACACATTCTCAAATGTATGTTACGGGCCCCCTACGTGCCACTTTTGGACTTTTTGGATGTCTCCAACTTGCTGGCCCCATTAAATTGGCATGAAGCCCAATGAGGTAATTGTTTTTGTGATATTAAGCTATATAAGTAAAATTGAATTGAGTTAAATCAGGCGTCCCTAACCCTCAGGACACTGTGCCAGACGTGGAAACGGAACTGACACCAGGTTGGGTTAGGGTACCGGTTCACGCACCAGTCTGTAACCCAGTACCAAGCGGCCCTCAAACCAGTACCGGTTCGCGCCCTGGAGGTTTGAGACTCCTGATTTAATGGGAACAGCCAGCACATCAAACAACGATGAGTTAAGAACATCCAAAACCTCAAAAAATGATGGAGGTGCCAGAACCATAGGTCCATATGTGAGGAGTGAATTGGCTTTGTAGCACTTTACTCTTTTTAAATGTTTCAAAGCTTTTAGATTATTATTATTATGGCCTGCAGCAGTCATGGGCTGTAAGGACCATGTTGTTTTCGCAATGATGGAACTCAAAAAAGTACAAAAAGTCGTCAAAGGAAAAGAAAAAAAAACAATCTACATTAATAGAGTGTCATCGTAAGCCCTATACTGTATCATCTTTGACTTTCTTACTGCACCTTTGATCAAAAGTTTGCTCAAAAACTCACAAACATTTACACAACCAACCCCCCCCCCAAAAAAATATGACATCACAGCGGTAAAAAAAAACATAAAAAAATGAATGTGACCAAAACTTATACGTGAGGCTTGAGAAAATATTTTAAAATCCACTGACGAAACCACGTCTCAAAGGAAATTTGGAAATTATAGTGGTTATAATTGATCAATCAATCAATCGATAACCACACCACCTACTGCTTGATGGCCATCTTGTGGCAAAGTGTGAAATTTGGTGATTTTTTTCCAAAATATGGGAACTGAACACACGAGTCATCATCTTTAGTCTACAACCATCAATCAAAGTTTTTTGGACCTCAGGAAGCAACACATTCTCACTCCCCACTTGTCACATATTTGGTCCTTTAACCATTCGTCAATATGTGACGAGTCGGGAGTGAGAATGTGATCTTGACTTAAAAATGACCTTTAGTACCAACTACGAGTTTAAACTTCTCCTAAAGATATCAATCTTTTGCCTCCTAACTCCATGACCATCATTGGGACGCAACTTGTAAAAAAATGTATCAATTAGAAGTTGTAGATTATGAACAGCGTTCAAAACTCAAAACAGGTGTTCCCTTGTATGCAATATTTTGAAAGTTTAATATATGAATCCTTGGCTCAAGCTGAAAGAAACAATATGAAATATGATATGACTATATTAGGATTGTTAATTATTAGACATAGACTCTTCATGTGTGGATCATGTGTTGTTGTTTTTTTTGTTTTTGTTTTTTTTTCCTCCAGATTTTGACTTCTTTCCTGCCCGAAGTTTGAACCTGTCCTTGACTGTATTTTTGCTTACCGTCTGTCTGCCGACTTTTGGGTTCAACCTTCAATAACATTCCTTCCTCGTTCCGTCGTTCTGTGGGTCGTCCATCCTCTACTGACTCCATTTAGTGGCAGATCATTTATTCACAGACACAACTTACAAATGTGCTCCATGTTTGAAAAACTCTGTAAAAACTCTAACGTCTCTTTTTGGGACTCTTTGTACAAACATTCAATAGAATTTACAGGGAACTATAGTACAGGTGGATTATCCAGCTGGTTGTGAGTTGTGTTTTAACAGATATGAAAATAATTGGAATGTGTAAAAACAGCCTAATGTGAACTACAGTACTATTGCATTCATAGTATTGCACCTGAACTTTAAGTAAAGTTACACCATAAAAGTAGGAAACCTTGTTGCACATTTTGGGAAACGTGCTCAGAAAAATCTGTTTTTAAAGTCAAGTGTCTACCAAAAAAGAATTATTTTATTATTTAAATTAATCATTTGTATGATGAAAGTCACTCAGATCCCAACATGGGCAGATAGAAAGTTAAATGAAATTCGATGAAACAAAACTAGAACATCTCGATTTGTCAGTAAATTGTGTTTTACTGTTTTTATTTAGCAGTTTGCTCAGTGAAAATGAGTTTTTCCCTAAATGTGTTGATTGACAGAACTGAAACAGACGTCTGATCCTTTTGTGTTTGCTTCAGTTTAAGTTCGATTTTTGGCAGCATGATTTACAAACGAGTCGCACAGATCCAGATGCGACTGTCTCAGACGCCACAAAATGAGTCCACTTCTTCTGCAGTCAGAGCCGCTGACAAACTGTAGAAAAGCAAAAATGTTGGGACGCTTTTTTTTCTTCTAAGCCCAAATGGTAAAAGTTTATGAGCCAAAATGAGCTCAGAATCTGTTTCCTCAACTAATTAATGTGAACATGAAATTATTGATTTCCCAAGAGCATATACGCATTATTTGATCACCTGGAACATGATTTATTTGAGTTACTCAGCAACTAAAATGCATGCATGTACATTTATATTTTGTTTATCCACATTTTACAATAATTATTTATTTTTGTAAACTCTGTGCAGGATTAGAAGACATTCCTATAAGAGAGTCTGAACAGTTTCACAAAAATATTTATCTGAAAAAGAAAAATGAAAAAAATTGAAGACTTCTTTAAAATGAAAGAACAGAATGGATTCAACCCAGAAATAAAACTTTTAGCTTTGTTCTGTTTTGATTTAAAACTTAAAATTAACTGTATATAGCTGCATTCACATCTCAATATTTTTAAATATAAATTTATTTAAAAATGTGAATATTTAAAAAATCAGTAAGATTAAAAATAAACATAAACATAAAAATTGGTGGAAGGTTGGCGCCAGTGTTCGGCACCAAATGTGTGAATGGGTCTGTGAAGCGCTTTGGGCCGTCAAAGGAGGATAGCAAGCACTATACAAGTATACGCCATTTACCATTTTGGAGTTTTTATTTCAAAACTGTGGTTTTGCTTCTCATTTTGGAGCCAATTTCGCCAATGGGTTGATGTTCGTCAGTAAAGAACTCAGGGAAATGTTGCATTCATGTGGTGTTGGAATAAACGGAAAAATTATTGTTCTACTTGAAAATCACACATGAATTTTGGTAAAACAACATATCTTCAAACTCTACATCAGAGTGAGCAAACTACGGCCCATCAAGCTAATTAATCTGACCCGCCAAACTGGAATAAATTAAGTTGATAACCCTTTTTAATGTCTTATTCTCTGGTATCTCCCATAAAATGACCTTTGTATAGATGCAGAACGTTACTCTGCAGTCATTTGCTGTTGGAAAATGTGTTGTTTTTCCGAAGTCATGTGTATTCTCCGAGTGGGACAGACATTTTTCCGATCATTCTCTAAAAGTTTGTGTTTTTTTTCCAAAAGGACATCAACCCATCCGTTCAATTGGCTTTAAAATGAGAATCCACAGTTTTGAAATAAAACCTCCAAAATGTTCAGTTTTAAAATATCAATTTTTAAAAAAAATAATTTTCAGCCCCTGAACAAAGGTTGCTTTATTTGTAGTGCGCCATCTATGGGCAGACACCCAAACTACAAGGAAAATATAACATTAATAAAGGTAATCAGTCATTTATTCCAGTTTGGCGGGCCAGATTAAATCATTTAACAGGCTGCATATGACTTTAGTTTGTCCACCATGGGCTGGTTCATCTGTCTCTTCTATACAGAATTCCCCCCTTCCATTTTGTGCTTTTAATGTGATGCTGCTTTTTTTGAAAAAAAAAATATAAATACATATACTACGGAAGAGGATTAGGGCCACTGGAAAAAAAAAAAAAGCCCATGAAAAATTCTGACTTTAATCTCAGAATTCTGACTTTTTTCTCAGAATTCTCACTTTAATCTCAGAATTCTGACTTTCTGACTTTAAAGTCAGAATTTTTCATGGGCTTTTTTTTTTCAGTGGCCCTAATTCTCTTCCGTAATATACAGTATATACATACATATTATTTTTTGTTGTTCTGTTTTACAGGCTCATAAAAAGACAGATGTTATTTCGTTAGGTTTGGTGGTTTATTAGGGACCAAACTAAGGAAACACTAATTATTGTATTTAACTATAGAAATAAATACCAAAGAACATTTGAAAAAAAAAAAAAACTTGGTTTCCACAGCAAGAAAAATACCAGGAATAGTGAGTAAATAAGGATCAGACAAAAGGACACAGCAGTGTTCTGTTCTGGAACAGAGTAATTAATGAAGGATTTACAGCTGCTTTAACTGCAAACTAGATTCAGGTGCGTCAGAAAAAAGCCAAAGGAGGAAAATAAGTCAGACTGTAAGACAAAGTTAATATTTACTTTATGCATAAACCTTAAATATATACTGTATGTATATGAATTTTATATTCATTTAAAAATCTTTCAAAGTAAAACAAATATTTTTTGTATGGTTCAAGATTTTGATCTTAGTTTTTTGGATTAATTTGACTTCTGAATTTCATTATTACAGTTTGGTTTAACTTGATTAACTTCGTCATCATTTGTTTGTTGCTGTTGCCTTTTGTTCAATTCCATCAATCGATATTCATTGATTGCCGGTATGGTGTTTTTGTTATTTTAGTATAAATGCTTCGAAGTAAAAGCATGTTTTTAGAGCTTTTTTTTTTATTTTGTGCCTTTGAGGTACAACTTTAAGCATTTTCTTTAGGCCATAAATCAACTGATGTTCTCTTACAGCTTAGAAGTAAACCAAAATAGGAGAAAAATACTTTTGAGTTCAAGAAATTTCACAACTGTTTATATAAATATTAAAAAAATTATTAGGGAACTTTCAAAATAAAGTTCCCATATTTCAAACATATTTATATAATACTCGTTTCCAGTTTGTTTTGTTATTTTGACATTCTCTGTAGCGCCACAGGTGTATTTGTTCAGATGGCGGTAGGCTTTGGAACCGGATTCATATCGGCTCATACTTCTCTACCTTCAGTAAAGAGGACAGAGCTTAAGAACGCCGCTTTGCCTCCATCACCTGATGCGATGTGAATTTTGGCAGCGAGCATCAGCCTCAAAGCCAGCTGAAGCATTCATGAAGCAGATTTCCACAGCCTCCTTTGCAGACTGCCTGAGGAAAAGGCAAGACTGATAGTTTTGACTGTGCAGGTTATAAAAAGAGGAGTTGCTATGGAATCGGGATTTCTGCAGGTAGAAGAGAGCTTCTGCAAAAGTCATTATTTGACTAAATTGCTTTATCTCAATTTTCACATCTGCTGTAGTTACTGTTGACAATGAGCCATGTGGATCAATTAAAATAGCACATTTGTCACTTCACTATTGTTTATGTTAGCAAATATAGTAAAAACATTCACTCATTATTTCAAGGTTTTTATTTTCATGCCGTCCACTCTGACTGTCAGCCATGACTGTGGCTGTTTTCAGGAAGGCACGATGCTTCCTCACCTGTTCATCACTGGATCAAATACATAAGCAGACAAAAAAAACCATAAAGGGAACTACTGTTACCCTGTCAAATGTGTTTTGGATTTTGGCCCCTTGTGCGATTGATTCTGGTCCAGACCAACAGACTTTCCCAGTCTGAATACGGTCTTAATTGCTACAAACGTTAGTTGTGCTCACCCGAGTTTGACACACGAAAGGCTAAGTGGAATTTATCACATTTGTCTGAACCTATTTATACTAATTTTCACAGTACATTCCCCTGAAAGACAAATTAAATCACCCGTTTTACAAATTTCAAAACCCATGAACAACAAAAAAATATTTGATAAAAAAAATAACTAATTAATCGCAAACAGTGAAAAAATTCACTGCGATTTTTTTATTTTTTAATATTTTTTACAGTATTTGGTGACCATTTATTATCTACAAATAATCCCAATTTAAAATCACATAAAAAACTGTACATTTAGAATGTTTACATTAATTATATATATTTTAAGCAGCACTTACAATTTGCAATATATGTTGCTCATTGTCAATATTATTGGCAATGTCCAAACTCCCTACACAATTATAGCACCTGTATAATGTCCCATTATGACCCAAATAATCCTAATTGTTCTGGCAATAATATTTTTGGGCTTTTATTTCCAGTTGAGCTCATTAAAATGAAATTGCACAGAGATTCAGAGTTGATTTGTGAGCTTGCAGCTTGGCAGACCGATTAAGTCATCCCTATGGAAACTACTGTCCTTATTGGTATTCAGCGAATGTCTACCTCACAGGCCCATCAGGCACCAAAAAAAAAAAAAAAAAACAGTTCTAAAGCCAAGACTTCACTGTTGTAAAGCAACTCCCACCTCTCACCCACCTACAAGAACTGTTTTCATGTTTTGAACGTGCTGCAGATAAAACACCGCTGCATGGAATAAGCCAATTACCACCAACGCTAACAGACCTAATATCAAATTAGTAACAGCGAGTGTAAGTGCCCTGTGTGAGGACGTGTGCACGCCGCAGAACTGGTGGCTGTTTACTATGATAATGGATTCCAGTATTTTTATAGGAAAGAGTTTGGTTTGTTTAGAGTATTCCCTGATGTTTTAATCTTGGGATTTTGAAGGAATTTTAGCAAAATATTACAATTGGACACTAAAATGAGGCCCTAGTGGACTGTCTACAAAGTCTGTAAATAGCAGCAGTTAATTGAAGTTATATGCAAAACTTTTGAGATACTTGTGGTTTAATTCTACACTGTGTACAAATATTTATTTCACAAACAATGACGGGAAATATTTTAGAGCTGCAGAGTCCCTCTAGGAGTAGAGGTCCTTGAGTTGCATAAAGAAGTATAAATGCTTAAAGACACTGAATCAATAATTTAGCTGATATTTTATAATTTTATTAGCATTAGCATTAGCTTAGCATTCTGCTTAGCTAATGCTATAGTACATTTCTGACAAAACCATCTGAATTTACCCAGATTTGAGACGAAAGCTCAGAAAGGTGATTGCATTACAGTCCTTTATGATGAAGACTATTATTCCACACAGAAATGGTGATGAGGAGTGCTATCCAAACGGCTTAACCTCCATTAAATTAGTGTTCCTCCTCTATAATTACTAAAAATAACCTGCGATGGGTGAAACCCACAAAGTAAGATTACAGTGTAAAACCTCCCACTACACACATTTATCAGACATTAAAACTTTTACTCAATTTTATGTTTTTTATCTCTTAAAGTTCAAACTGTCGTAGAAAAAGAAATCATGTATCACAAATTATCACAATTTTTTTCTAGTCTCATCTTAATTGGCATAGAAATAAGGATATATGGACTGATGTAACACTTAAATAGAACAATATTTGGGGGGAAAGTATTGGCATTTATATAAATGTACCTACTTTAAATATTTGTTGTACAATATATGCTTATTTTAAGACATATTTCTAATTATCATAGTAAGATAAATGTTTATTGCTGATTTCAATGTCTTAAAAGGTCAAGACTTCACTTGTTTGAAGGAATCTTAAAAAAAAAGACAAATTCTATGAGTTCTATTGGTAGAATTTTTCATTCACAAGGGAAAAATGTCCTTTTGAGAAAGACTTTTGAGAGCATTGTGAGAGCATCTTTACCAATGATATGGGATGTCACATTTAACAATCATGCAAATTATCACTTAGTTTGTCTTCTGTGGATTTCTGTGTAAAACATGGATTATATTAACTTCTGACAAGCGTGAGCCTTACATTTAGTTTGAAAGATTCGTGCAGCTGAGCAAGCACATGTTTGTCAACACAAAACAAGCTACATCATTAGCATTTTCCTTCAGTAGAATCCAGTTTAGTCGGTACACAGAATTTACATTATCATTTTTTTTTTACCATAAAAGTTGCTGAATGTTTTTTTATATTCTATTGTTTTAGGTACGTTTTAACGCTTTAAGTTTATGCCATTTTCGCTTACAAAGTTTTGAGCAAAAGGTCACAGCTTTTAGTTTATTTACAGGTGTATGCAAGATAAAAAATAAATAAATAAATATGCAAACACAGATAAGAGAAATGGTGAGGTTTTGGTGAGCATATCAATTTACCTCAGTTTGCACTTGGTGCACTGAAAAAGTTAAATATTGGATCAATAAACAAAAGTTCTGTAATTTGTCGCATTTAAAATTATTAGCTTTCATCTGTTTAAAATTTTGAGTTGATGGGTTGCTCAACTTTGATAAAAACTAAAATTTTTAAATGTATCACGATGAAGAACTTTTGTTATTTGATCTAATTTTTCACTTTTTACAGTGTAGATTTCAGTTTCAATGCAAGAAATTAGCATCACTAAAATCTGTACAAAGTAACCATCTTTAAATTCATATTTACACTTATGCTTTTTGTTCATAGCTAATATTACAATATTTTTTAAATGATTAATGACTATGTTTAGATATTTTTTCTAAATATCTGAGTTTTCAGAGAAAAAAATATTAAATTTTTATAAGATTGCTTCAATGACAGACCTAATTAAGTGTTTTCTTTTTCTCTGTTTCAGTTTTATGTTCTATTATTTTCTGCAGCATTGAGACATTTTGGATAAATATATTAGTTATTATTGTCTATGAAAGACCAAAAACAATGTTTATGCTGCTCCTCCTGTTATAAAATCCAAATTCACTGAAAAACTGCTAGATATTTGTACTTCCTTGTCTTTTGTGTAAAATATACATTTATCTTCTGTTGCTTTCTTAAGGTGACCGCATTGAGTGGTTGCTTAATGCCATTTACAATCCGTTTTCTTGTAATTAGATTGTTTATCAAAGGACTTTGATTTGTGAGTTTTGCTTGTTGTTAGGAATCTATAAAGGTGTCGATTGGCCAAATCAGCAAACAACAGGAGCTGCACAGGGTTCAGGGAGCGCATGGGGGGTGGAGAGAACAGCTACAGGGACAGAAAAAAACAGAAAAAAATCTAATGACTGGCAGCAATACGTCCAAATATTATATTTGTTCAAAAAGTGCACAAAAACATCAGCTTTATACTGTTTTAAAGTAAATATGCAGTAGTGCCCCTCCAGATCTGTGCATGATAAACAATTTTAGATCTCAACCTAAGAAAAAAAACAACAAAAAAAACAAAGAATTGGAATATAATGTAAGCATATTTTACTGAATAAAAAACATTAATGCATCTTTATTCAAACTTTTTCATGTTAAAAAAAGAACCAGGTGTTTTTCTTTCATTTTTTTAAGAACTACAACTGTAGTCAAGAAAAATGTTGAATGGAAAAACACAAAAAATCTTGAAAAACACATATCAAAAAGCAAAAGAATGTCCTTGAAAAATTAGAAACCATTTTTTTATTTATCAAAATTTGTTTCAAACAGTAAAGTATGTGCAATATGGCACATATAGTGGAGATTAATAATAATAACTTTAACAGCAGCAACAACTAATGAATACAGACGCATGTTTGAAAGCAGGAAGAAGCTCAGCCTTTTTAAGCTTTTTCCCCTAAATATCTTGGGAAAAAATAATAAAAAAACAATATTTTGACAAACAGACTGCTTGCCACTGAGTTACTTCGCTTTTTTTTCAGTCTGTGTGCTTCCCAGCTTCACGCGGCCTTATGGCTCAGGGTTTTTCTAGATCAACCAAGCATTTCATGCCAAAATACTGATGAATGGAGCAAAGCCAAAACCTGCAGGTGCTGCCAATCAGACACCTGCAGGTATCAGGAGCTCTAATCAAAAATCAGCTGCAACTGCAAACTTTTTGTTTGCTTCAGAGAAGATTTGAAGATACAAGCAACTCATCACATAAATACATGATCGCTACAAATATGACTTCATTTAAAACAGGATTTCCAAAGGTAGGATATTTTTTACTTATATTTTTTACACAAAAGCATCTTTACAACATTTATTTAAACACATTAATTTCCATTAGAACATTTAATTTTCAAGCAGGAACCTGAAGCGAAGACCTTGTTGGGAGCTGGTTGGGCGGTGATTCCCAGCACAGGCCTCAGAATGAGCATGTTCCAGTGATGGAGTCAGACATCCTCCAGTACTGATGCAGTGCTGTGAAGATAGGTTTGATTATTTCAGGCCGAGAAGCAAGAAGACATAACTTATTCAAGTATATTCCAATGAAAAATTCATAAGCTCTCTAATTAGGTCTTAGTTTTAAGCAGAATTTGTCATTGTCGCATTCTTCTTTGCCACTCTTTTTGAACAAAAGAATTACAATCTCAATATACTACCGTCTTTCCTCCAATAACTTCTAATTGTTTCATTCTCGCCAGCCTCCTCATTTTTTTTTTTTTTTGTCTTACTTTGACTTATTTCTCTCCTGCCTTTCTGGCGCTTCATTTTCACCCAACCGTAGTCTTCCTGTCAGCGCTCTCGTTCTCATATCTTCATAACTGCGCCTTCCCCTTCCGTCTTCTCCAGCCTTGCCTCCACCTCTTCAAAGCCGTCTCAGTCTTTGCTGTCATTGCTCTGAGAATTACACATCGCTCAGAGCTGTAACATCTGACAAAATGTTGTTCACTGACACTGTCGGTAGTAAAGTAGAGACTGATAGAGAAAGTTCACCCAAGCAGCCATCCCATTATCCCGCACACACACACACGCTGTACCTGCGCCTTGACAGTTGCAGATACGTCCAATTTACCTTGTAGTGGCCTCCTGAAGGGACGCCACGACTGAACAGTTTGTAACTCAAAATAACAAACATGGGCGAGAGTGTGATGCATCACTCTCCTCCTCCTCTCACACTCTGCATCAAGTGCATTTGAGTGGTTTGTAGCAGCTGTACAATCAGGCTTTTATCACTGTAATTTGCGGTCGTACATCAGCGTGACAGTGGCTGGTGCGGGGTGGTGTCGGGACGCTTCTCCAGACTCCGCAGACGCAGTCCGAGGCAATCAGCGCTGATTTGTGAATCCAGAAAACAGATTTGAGGTTTTGAATCACCATCAGTCATTAGTGTGAAGACGCAAAAGTGAAGGATGCCGTTTATCTGGGGTCTCAAGGATGAGGATGCAATGGATCGGGGTCTGAATGGCCATGGCTGGACTTTATAGCTCCCATCTACATCAAAAGGGAATGGAGGAGAAGGCAGGAGGAGTGTGGAGCGATATGATGTGTGGGAGGAAATGTCATAGCTGGGACTAGCAGACAAGAAAGGTCCAAACTGTCTGAGTTTATGGAGGATTAGAAAGAAAGGGGATGAAAAGGTCGCTGAGAGATCCCCCCAAGGTAAGAAGGGACTGTGAGCAGAGAGAATAGACGAGGAAGAGTGGAGGGATCAGGAAGAAACAAAGATGGAAACTATAATGTTTCTTTCAGAGCAGAGGGAAAAATCGTTCGGGTTGATGAGGGCTTGCAGGTACAGGATTTGAATAGCAGTCTTGGGAGGCAGAGAGTGGGAGGAAGGGGGGAAAAGAAGAACATTCGTAAAGGTTAAAAGGGATTTTGTAAGATCAGCTTTTTGGTATTCCGCTCTTATTGGATTTAACAGGGTCTGAAAGTCGCTGTGAGGTTGCCAAGGTAACTAAGACCGAGTAAGACTGATGGCAGAGCGTGGTTATCCATGCAGAAAACTTGCATCCTAAGCTTTTAACTGTTGGTGAATTTGAGGGAGTCTATATTTGTTTTTTTATTTTTTTCAAAACCCGCTGGGCGGTTACCAGGAAGCACCAAATATTGTAGTTCCTCAAAAGTCCACTGGAGACCGGTTGAAAAAGGAAGCAATTAGCTATTGAAAAGAAGCAGAAGAGTCAAACTAATCTAACCCTGCAAAGGACTGCCGATCAATCAAGGGGGTTCCTTTGCCAAACAGTAAGTGGGATAGGCTCCAGCAACCCCATAATTCTGAAAGGGATTACCATCTTTAGCTTTATCTCCAGTGATGACATTCTTCCAACTACCATAACTCCCAACTTGTCATAAAAGAACATATGATTTGGGCCCCCTCCGCGCCACTTTTTGACATTTTGAGTGTCCCCAACTCGTTGGTTTTTGAAGTGCTGGCTGTTGGGTCCCCAACCCTCGGGACACGTAACAGAAGTGGAACCGGGTTAGGATACCTGTCTCCATCCCGAGAGTTGGGGACACCTGATAAGCGTATGCATTATTTCCCTGTCGGTGGCCCGGTACCAAACGGCCCTCGGACCAGTATCAGTTCACAGGCTGGAGGTTGGGGACCCCTGACTTAATGGGAACAGCCAGCATGTCAAAAAACGACAAGTTGGAGACACCCAAAATGTCAAAAAGTGGCGCGGAGGGGGCCCAAACCACATATATGAAGAGTTGGGAATGTGCCACTTTAACAATTGATGCAATTCCAGAGGATTCTGAAGCGGAGAAAAGCAGCCTTGTGCTGATATGCAGCACTTGACAAAAGTGAAGTACTTACGGAGTCAACTTAAATCCACTGATTCTGTTATGGAGAAAAGGGGCTTTAGTAAAACGGTGCATAATGGTGCAAAGCCGAGATGAAAAGCCGCTCTTCTCTGCATCACAACTGGCTGGTAAACGGTCCAAGAGTCAAAGAGAGTGAGTTATTTAGGAATCACCGGCCACATCTCCACTCATTGAGGTTTTAGAAATGGATAGATGGATGAATCTACAAGCTAGATTTTAAAAAATGCTTTTTTTTTATTAATAACTATAGTCAAAAGCATTTTTTTATTTAAGATTTTATTTATATATAAGAAGTGGGATGTTTTCTTTGTGATTGACAGGTGGGTGAACAATGAGTGGAATCCAGAAAACTCACTTCAATTGTATTTTCACCATTAAGAAATCAATGTGTGAATCAGTGTAAATATGTCTATAATGTGGTTTTAATTGTTTGATTTACAGTATTTGTTACCTTCTTGAAACTGTTTCTTGTATAGTTATTGACCCTATAATGACTTATAGGCTGAGTCAGAGCTGTTATAATGACAGAAAATCATTTTTTGGAATTTAGTTGAAATGTGGGAGGGGATTGGTTTATTTAGGTACAAGGTTTGACACAAGGGGCAACAGTTCTTCCTTGAGACAAGATTGACGATGAGACTATATTTCCTCATCTAAACAAAATATGTTTACCAGACAAACAAAGCTGTAACTTTTGAGATGACATGACTTTCAAAATTCTCAGACCTAGAAGGACTTTTCTGTTCACGTTCACATAACTTTCTGGCTCGTTCATCCTGGAAAGTCTGGGATTTGGTGGAATTGTTGTTGTCCAAGATGTCAATGGCTAGAAATGGACCCAAACCACTGAGTCATTACTTTTTTTATGTAATTTGTTAGGCATCAAGTTGTTTAAGATTAGGCAATACAAATGGGATGGGAGGATCTAAAAGGATCAAACATTTTTAGGAAGTTATGGTTAAAAGAGCTTAAAAGTATTTTGTGAAAGAAAATAAATCTACATACCAGTCTGGATGTTGGAGTAAGAAAGTTTATCCCAATTGATAAATGCAAAGAAATAGACACAAACGGATGAACATGGAGCATTGGAATGATTGCTGCATTGACAGAACTGGGTATGTGTGTAAATATAAATACTAAAAATCTAAAATAATTGTCAATGAACAGTAGATATTTGCTGTTTTCTTATTTCTTGTAAGTAAACAAACTTCTTTGGGTAAGTAAAGTCTTTGGGACTCTAAAGGTGGAAAGTAGAGGACCGAAGGGGGCGGCTAGCGGCATACGCTACAAGCAGATGGGAAACATAATCAGGGTCCTGGCCATTAAGAGCTCTAAAAATCAAAGCTAAAATTTTAAAATCAATTCTAAGATTTATGGGTAACCAATGTAAAATAGTTAAAACAGGTGAAATATGAGCCCCTCTAATGTTAAAAGCCTTGCAGTTGCATTTTGTACCAGCTGAAGGCGATTTATTGAGGATTGATTACATCAGGGAAAAAGAGAATCATGATAGACTAAAGGAGATGAAATAAAAGCACGGACCACGATCTCCAGGTCAGCTTTTGTCAATGAAAATTGTATCTTAAAGTAAAAACAATTAGGCAAAACTAGCTTTCCTTATTCCTAACACCAAGGTCACATGTACAATTTTGATTAAAGTGATGCCAATAGTTTGTTAAAAAATAAGAACAAAAGAAAACCCTTGAAAATAAGTCTGTATAATGGGCTCAAACTCCAAAATGATTAAACTGTTGTAGATCATTGTAACTATTGCTTTATTTGACGTTATAAATCCATTTAGGTGTGATAATTGCTTGATTTGAGTTCATTTGCATGCAAAATTCCACAATAAAATTCTTGATTTCTGAATATATCTATCTTCCTAACCACTCTCCAGTCATATGACCATCCTACTCCTAATTTTTCAGATGTTTTGAATCGGTTTGGTCATTTTTAAACAAAAATATAGTGAAACTGTGTTAGACAGTCCAGCAGTCTTCCACCAGATCAGTTGGTTGGGACTTCAGATCCGTGTCTTGGCATGTCCTCTCACACGGAATTGTAAGAAACCCATTAGGAGCTTTGGAAACAAAAGCTTTGAAAATTACTAAATATAAATGCAAAAATGAAGTTTCAAATTAAAATTACAATCCAAAAAGTTCAAACATCTAAAAGTAAAAATGTTATTTAAAGTGTGTTTTAGGGCTGGATGGATAAAATCAATTAATCGATCAAAGCTTAAAAGAATAACAATCGATCAATAAAAGTAGAGGTCAATCTAACGCATGAACTTAAGTCTGCTAGCTTGATGCTAATGTATAATGGGATTTCCCATAGGACGGCTAATGCTAACGCTAAATGAATCTTTATAAACTCAGAGACATGAATTTTCCAAACTATTTTAAGGAAATATTATTTAACAACACAGTTTTTTGTTCTTACATTCTTCTTCAGGAATAAGGTGTATTGCTATAGCACCATCGCCACCTGGTGGCCAAACTGAAACGCCTTCAAGGAGAGGCAGAACAATTGTTGGAGCTTCTCTGTTTGAGAATCCATGTAATACTGTATAGTATTAACAATTTCATTATACATTTATACATTTGAATATATTTGAAAATGAAAATCTTTAAAATTTATATATTGATTATTAATGAATTTCCAAACAAATTGTAAACTAAAAATTGAATCGAGTGAATTGATAGAATCAGTAAAATCAATTCCTGGAATCATTAGCGGTACCCAGCCCTAGCGTGTTTAGTTGCATTCTTCTTTGTGATGTTCAGCATTTCTACAGGCCTGGCATTCAGGAGTCTTTTTTTGTCTCTTTGCAGAGGCGGGTTACTTCTCTGTGTGTAGCAATCCGCCCTGTTTGTCAGCATGCGTGTGCAGGAGTGTGTATGTGCGCGGCCACCTATGAATCTGTCTGTCCATATAGCTGTGCTTGCACTATATGACAGAATGTGAATCACCAGGAGCAGCCGAGTCATAAAGCCCAGAGCTGTTAGGAAGGATGGCTCCTGAAATGATCACAGGGTGGTTGCGCGTCTATTTCCCGGGCATCCATCGCTGTGGGAGGCTGAGAAGCGACTGCTGCTATGTTTGCAAGGACCTGAGGGTGAGCCTATATAGAGTCACGCCTGACAGCACAGCCAATGGCCATAATGTCAGCATGATGATTGAACACATGAAATATGTGCTTTTTGTCTGCGATGTCGGACTAGGTGGAGGTTGGAGGTGCAGGTCAGGGGAAGGGTTAAGGCAAGAAGAAAATTGGCTGTTTGGAACGAAGGTGCACACTTTGGCTTTAGCACTCGCTTCTCTGATAAAAACACTATATTTGTCAGAACTGATTTCTTCTGCTGGTTAACACAGAATTGTAATATAATGCAATTTACAATGCAAACAAATAACACTGCCGGGGGGGGGGGGGATCTGTATAATTGCAACAAACAAAAATAATTCTAATAGTAAAAAATGAAGCTAATTGTAATATTATGTTTTTACTTATCTATTTATTTTAGTCATGTAAAATCTTAATGCAAACATATTTTAAATACCTAAATATACACCTTTCCTTTTACTTTTTACCTATTCTCAGTCATCTAATTATAATTAATTTATGAATATTATTAGTTGTTTGGACTATTCTAACCTCCTTTCCTCCTCTTTTCTTCATGGAAAAACTAATTATCTGTCAGTTTGGTTTTTTTTTATATAAATTACATTAGTTAAAATGAGTTCTAATAAGTGTTTAAGCTTAACCAGTAAAACCCCAAACAAAGGTACCAAGTATAAAGTTTTTTAATCATGCAAAACTATAATGCAACCAGAGCTCTGAGATAACACCAACATGAAAATGTCAGATTTAGATTTTTTTTTTCATTTCACTTTCAGTTTGTATCACATTCATCTAATTACTGTTATATTTCTTTCATATAATTTTGGAATATTATTAGTCATTTGGACTATTCCAATCAGTTTTCCTTCACATTTCTTCATGGATAAACTAATTATCTGCTCTGAGAGAACACCAACATGAAAATTTCATATTTTGAATTCCTTAATATGTCATTTCCTATCACTTTTAGTTTTATCTTTTCCCATTCATCCAATTATCAGTTTGTTTGTCTGTTTTTCTTGGAATATTATTGGTTATTTTGACTATTCAGACCTACTTTGGTCCACTTTTTTTCATGAATTAACTAATTATCTGTCAGTTTTTTTTATAAATTACATTAGTTAAAAATAATTTAAGTTTCATCATTAAAACCCAAAACCGAGGTACCAAAATAAAGTTTTTTTTAGGAAACGGTAACATGAAAACTGCATATTTTGATTTATTAAATATATGTTTTTCATTTCACTTTTAGTTTTTATCACTTTGATCTAATTGCTGTTATATTTCTTTTTATAATTTTGGAATATTATTAGTCATTTGGACTTTTCCAATCTCCTTTTCTCCATGTTTCTTTATGGATAAAATAATTATCTGCTCTGAGAACACCAACATGAAAATTTCACATTTTTAATTCCTT
>NC_050533.1:9424333-9446688 GCF_002922805.2 Oryzias melastigma
ACATCCTGATAAAAGTGTTTAAGCTTCACCAGTAAAAACCAAAGTAAAAGTATGAGGATAAGAAATTAGATTATTGTTACAATAATTAAATAGTTCATAAATAGTTTTAGCCCATTCATCCGAGCTCCGGGGACGGTGAAGAGGAAGCTGCTCTGCTGTTTGATGGCTGTTATTGCCTCCATCTGAATATTGATGACTTGGAGATAGCGGAGAAGGTTACAGAAGCTCAACGGTGCCATCAACAGGTGCAGCAGGGCAGTGCGTCTTGGTTCATCGGGGAGATATTTAGAGAGATCTTTTGGGGTGTAATGGAGGAAATTTATCAGGAATATGATCAGGTCATAAAATGAAATATGCCACCGTCTCCACAGGGCCTGTTGAAGGATTTATGAGGCTCGGGGATTAAGGTGAGGACGGAGCTGGATCGTGTCCAAGCTATTCTCTGCCAAGGTTAGACTATCCTCTGGCCTTTTAAAACCCTGTCAGCTATGCTCTCACGCACACACGCCGTTTGGACTTATTCTCCCCAGCAGCAAGGTCAAGGTTGGAGGAGCCTTCAAAGTCACGGGCTTGCCCCACCTCACACACGCTCTTACCTGGTTCTTAATGTTCCACACTCTCTGAGTGAGCACTAAAAAGCAAACAGACTAACACGGCAGAGTTTTTCCTCCATAAATAAGCCGGGTCCATCCATCACGGAGCCTCGGCGGACCCCGCGTGCCCTCTGGCTAGCTCAGCCTAGCAGCAGCAGCACGCTGGGGTACTGACAAAGAAGGTCAGCCCAGACATCCAAAAGGAGAGGAGTAATAATAATCATCACTCCTCTGAGTCTGTCTGCATGGATTCCATGCTGGTTGCTTTGAGCAAAGCTAATGGGCTACAGTGTGTTTAAAGACAGCCTCTCCTTTTTTTTTTATCCCTCCTCTCACTTCTTCGTATAGATTTTCCGTCTGACCACGACTAACTGACTAACAGAGTGGGAGTAAAGGCTTCAGTGTGTGCTGCATGTTTTAAGGCAGTCAATGCCGGCAAGGAGCTCATGCAGCTCTGCGGGGAACAGATTCCCTCCTCTGATGGCTCCGCCGGGGAGACGCAGGAACCAGGAGTGTGCCTTTTCCACACTAGTTAAGTTTGACATGCAGATTCATCTTTAACGATAAAATAAAAAAGCTAATTAGCCTTCAATTAATTCATATTTGTTTTCAAAAGTTGAAGTGGGAATCGAGACCACTCGTGGAATAAAAAAAAGACAACTAATTGAAGCCTAATGCAATAAAAGACTGAAATCAAATGGTCAAATTATAATAAAAAGTATCATTTCATCACATAATTGGATGAATGTCACAAGACTATTCACTGCTTTGATTAAATTTTCTTCCCCTTTACAGAGTCTTTCTAACCAGCGTCCTCCCTGCTCCACCATTTCCTTGTGAAAACAGTTTATCCATGACAGTAATTGCTGAGATGTGGCCACAGATTGGCTCCCAGCAGGTCAACACACAATATCTGATGATTACACAGGACAGAAGATTCTAATTTAGTCGCGCAATCAGAACCTTTTATTTAGAGATGGCAGAAGCGCGAGTGCACTTTCAACCCACCAGCACACAGAACCATTAGGAGGTTTCATTTGCTGAAGGTGATGCAGGAGGACGCTCTGCTGCTTGGTAAGGAACTGACGCGTGCAGCATGATTGAAGGAAATAAGATTTTACAATATCTAGTGTAGCTGTTTTCAGAGATACCAAAGGTATCATAATGGCATTTCTGGATTTTTACATTTCTGTTAAATGTTATAACTCATGGTCTAAGTGACCAATAGATTTCATTAAAGTCTTTTCAAAGTTTTCCCCTGTAATCATCAAGCAATTGTCACAGTGTGGACTGAAGAAAAAAGGTTGGTAAGTGCTGCACTTTAAATAGAAAAAAAAAACATGAAGTAAAGTCAGAAATATTAAATGAAGCAAAAATGGAAAAGAGAAAGTGGAAATACATTTCTTGGTCAGAAGTGGAATAGTGAGATAACCTGTGTAGGCAAAAGCTGGGTTATATTTGGTTGGGCAGAGCTCCATTTAGCTAATAGCTTCATAAAACTGGACCTTTTGTGGCTGAATGATACTGAATTGACAACTTGACTTGATATTGTGGCTGCATGTTGGTGTTTTTTCATTTTACTCAACCTTTTTTTTTTACCAGGAAATCCCATCAAGATGAGATCTCTTCTTTTAAAGTTCCGTGACAATTTTTTGTTTTAATTATGATTATGAAGTTTGTAACCAAAATACCACGATCTAAATGTCTTAAAAATCAATTTTTTCATGTTGATCTGAAGCCTCTGTTACCAACATCTCCTCTGAGGGGGCGTGGCTTTTGGAGCTGAGCTCTTGGAATCATATAAATCCAATCGTGATCCTTCATGATCATGTTTACAACAGTTCCATGTTTTGACATGTCACCACCAAATCCCAGTCCCTGATTGGTCACAGTGCTGCATTGTCGTGATTCTGCATGAAATAGGTTGAACTAGGTTGAACTTTAAGGATCAATCAACGAGCGTCTGATATGTACATAGAGACCTGACTTAAAAATTTGCATAACGACATTTGATCACGTGCATTCCGATGTTGTGCCAAGGTCTGTTCCCTCTGCCAGAATGTGTGCCCCCAGTCTCAGACATCATCTAACACTCACATGTTGTTCCAAAAAGCATGATCCCAATATACTTCATTTTGGGGATTTGGGGCCTTGTTGCTGCTGGTTCAAGAGATTCCTGATATTATGTTTCCTCAAAGAAAAATCAAGCCTTACGTCTCTGTGAAAGCAGTTTTTTTGAGTTAATTCCAAAATATGTTTAAAAAAGCTATTTTACCTGCTTTTTGTGAATCAAATAACATTTTCAGAAATGTTGGAAATGTTATTGTATTTCTTTGTATCCTTGTATTTGTGGTGATAGCACAGCTGTTTAAGAGAAAATATTGAATTGACACTTCCTGCTGACCCCTAGTCTGGACCATGTCTACATCCCTAAATGCATTGTATTGCTGCCATGTGATTGGCCGAGTAGAAATTAGTGTTGGAGCAGATGGACAGGTGTGTCTAATAAAGTGTACAGTGTGTGCCCATTTAAAGAGGATTTCCCATTAAGGTTTGATCTTTAAAAACAAGGAGAGAAAACAAACCTGATTAAAACTTCTTTAAGAAGTATATCAAAAGACTTCCACCTCCATGCATCCATCTTTTTCTGCTCATTCATGACTGGGTCGTGGGGTCAGCAGTCAACACAAAGTCTGGAGGAATATGGGAGAAAAAACTTCTTCTGACTCAGTGCTCTGTCATTGTTAAAGGGTGACCAAACAGGACAGCTCAGCTCAGATTTGAAAAATGCAAAAAAAAAAACAGGGGGGGCGGGGTTAGGGAAGGCGGGCTGAGTGGAGGAGGTGTGGTCTGCATGTGATTGACAGTGACAGTGAGTTTAGCTTGAGGTAACTAAAGGATCTTTTTATTATTGTCTCAAGGAAAATAAGATAGATAAGCTTTTGTACTGGAGCTCAGAGCATAATGACGTGAAACTTCTGGGAATCACACCAGTTGACCAATCATAAAATTCAACTGTAATACCACATTTCAATCTGTAGGGGGCAGCATACAGATGGGTTTTCGACTATAATTTTAGGAATTAAACAAGTTTATTATCAACTGTAAAAAATTTGGCAAGGACCAACAGACGGCACTTTTAACCCCCCCATTTATAGAGGTCAACACCAAAAAACAGTTGATTTAAGGTTTAATTATCCTTTATGATTACAACATGTCATGGCAGAGAATTTGGTCTTAATTTTTTATATGGAAGGTCTTAAAAAGTCTTAAATTAACTTGAAGAAACCATTCTAGTGACACTTTTAAAACAGATTAAAAAAAAATATTAGAGTCCTTAATTTTTAACTTTTAAACCTCAACAGTAGACTTTTTAAAATCTGGGGATTTTTTGTTTCCTTTTCTGTTTTTGAACACCATCGTCACCTTTCTCACCCACAAGTCAAAACAGAAAACTCCTAGATGAATAGCCTGAGCGCTATACTATAATTTTCTCCCTGAACGAATTTTGCGCCGGCACAAACAAAATAATTTCGACTCTGCAATCAGTCAAGAATCTCATTTAAAGTGGATGGCCGTTACCTTCTTTGTGCTGCTTCCACACACCAGCCACAAAGGGTAAAATGCATATTTTCTGTCACAATTAGATTGCTCCACATACCATCAACCCACTGTACTAACATTGACAGAAGCGGTCCCCCCTCCCATATACCTCTTTTGTCTCTACAGACTAATTAGGGAGTAATCGCTGTCAGTTTAGTCAGGGAATTTATGCAACATGACACATTCAAATGGCGCTCAAGGGTCTCGTGTTTCCTAATCTTGATTAGAAACTTAATGTGGTGCCCTGCTTATTTATGGGGGGCTCTTAACCTTTAAAACTGCAGGGAATGAGGCTGGGAACATCCAGAAACCCCTGAGATTTATGTCCCCTACTAAAAACGGATCGGTCTCAACCTTACTGGAGGACTCCTTTCAGCTTCATATGATGCTGTAATTTGTCCATCTGGTCGAGTAAATTAAACAAACTATATGATATCCACGTTCAAATGCATTATAGATATTAACCTCTCATGACGCATGCTGTAGCTTAATTTGGCTGTAATAGATGTGCAGAATGTAGATTATGTGCCTGTCATACTTGTAATAAATGAGCATGCCGTTTATTGGAACTTGCATTAAATGTACCATTTTAAAATATTTATTGAATCATTGTTTCAGACATGATTTAAGCTAATGTATGGTACCTTTCCCTAATTTAGAAACTTGTTTGTAAAATGAGCCAACATGACCAATCACCAGGGACAAACCAAAAGAAATTCCTTTTGACTTTTGCAACTTTTTCTAAATGTTTGAGTAATTTTGTTCTATTTTTTGTATCTTTTATTTTTTTTCCCTATGAGAAAGAGATGAAGCCATTTAGTTAGATATTTTTGTGTTTTGCTGAACAGAAAGAAGAAGTTACATTTGTAACACAAACCTAAAATGTTTCCTTTCCTGTATCTAAGTATCAAAAACAATGGGAGATAATTTTAAAAGTTGCAAGACTTGTAATTACACTTGAAAAAATAAAAGTTCCACAAAATGTCAACAAAATTGTCTAAAATTAGGCTGGAGTTCATCTATACATGTTGCATTACATTACATTGAAGTAAATATGGAATAACATTCTTGCATAAGAAGCCATTAACTGTAATTTTACAATTGCCTCTGACTCACAAAGCTTTTTGTTTATGTCTATGCAGGCAGCAGTGGATGCAGTTTATTTTTCTACTAAAAATATTACTTCTTTTATGTTGCAATAAGTATTTAAGTATGTTTGAGTAATTAGCGTTTTCTGATTTGTGTTTTTTTTAATGTAACAATTCAAAAACTTTATTTTTGCTTCCATGTGTTCACATTATCCACATATTTGTGTGAAGATCCTTGGATCACAATGTTGGACATTAAACTGTACCTCCCAACCAGTGACTCTATATGAGAACTGGACCAAGTGAGTGTGACATCACCCACAGAAAATGTGCCTCCACACACAAAATTTCCCTTCCTTTGAAGATGACCGACCCTTTAATCTTTGGCTTTTTTACATTCCGAGAGCATGGAACCATCTAAAAACGTACTATAATATTCCTCTTCATGTATGGAGACGAAACTTCTTTTTTAAACCCTCTTCTATTGAGAGGAGGCTAAATCAGCTCAAATGTGACAAATAGAAACAACAATTTATTACTAACACTGCCGATTATGACGTCCAAGAGACTATAAAAGGCAAGTAAGTCGTCTTCTGGGATGAGAAATAATCTGTGGGTTATTTTTCCATTTTACTTAACATTTGAAAAGTACAGAGAAGATGAATGCTGCTATTGTGTTTCGGTTTTACAATTCAAATCAACCATCATTTTGTCACCGGAGTCAATTCAGCACTAAATTACATTCTTTTGTGTCTGTAAAGAGCACTAGTGGATTCATAAAGAGCACCGAGTCCTTTATGTTCATGCTTTTATTCACTGGTCTGTGCTATTGGATATATGCAGAGAGAACGCTAAAATTGCTCTTTATAAAGGTTCAAGGACACTCTGCATTGAAGAACCTTTTAAATGCTTTGCTGCCTGTGCAGCTAGGAGGACGAGTCGATGCACTCGTGGAGAGCAGCACGAACACGCGGCGTGTTTACAGTGGAGTAGATGGCAGATGAGATGAGATCCAGCTTTAATAGAGCAGAGATGAGCTGAGGAAAGCTGCCAAGGAGAAGAAGTGCACGCTTCTGTAAACACATTTATTTGAAAGTATGGAAATTAGCAATAAAAGATGATGCATTTACACTCAAAGCCAAGTGTTTTTCTCATTAAAAGTACATCTTACAGTAAAATGCAGTAAACATACTGACTCTTTAAACCCATCCATCCCTAAAAGCTCAAAATATTTCTGAAATATTTAATTAGGCGGATTAGGGGTTCATCTATAATATGTCAGTTGTTAACTTACATATTGATCCGTAAACCTCCCTAAAAAACAAGATTAAATTAATATGAGGCATTCCTTTACTGTGTTCGGGTGTCTACACCTGTACTGACGAACAATCAAACACTGTTACCAGACTTCTTGAATTTTTATTTTTTTTTTTTTGTGGTAAAAAGGAAAAAAAAACAAGCATTCACAAATAAATATTTGGAAAATGTCCTTAGGGCAGATGTGTTGTGAGTTGGTAAAGATGCTAAATAATAAATGGTCAGGACAGTACACCGCTAGCTTTTACTACTGACTTTTTTCTTTCTTTACTTTGATAAGCAGAATTTTTAGACATATCCAGCAAATTTCTGAATGTTTTCTCTCTACTTGCAGGATTGTGTTTCCTAAAATTATAGTTAGTTGAGCACATTTTTGGCAAGTGTCCTCAATGATTTGAGGCAGAAGGCGATTCCCCCTCTTAAGCTCATTCTATAAAATATAAATAGATATTTGTCTGCATAATTCACTCATGATTCATAAGCAGACTTTCAAGATGCTTTTACATTTTACATGTTATTTTATATTTTATAATCTGGTGCAGACAAGTTTACACATTTTTAAATGTAGAGCTTGTGTTATTTCTTAGTTTTCTTTTGTCAAGAACAAAATTAAGGAAAGTAAAATTATGTCAAAAATTGCTAGAAAGTCCTCTATATAGTAGTCACATACTGAACCTTAAGTTGCTTTGATTCATAAATGAAGTTGTTACGTGCTGCTGCTGTCTGGCCTCTTTTCCATCCAGTTCCCTTCGGCTCACCTGGCGGGTGTGGCCAATCTGCCTTGATTGGAAGGTGGTGTCCATTTAAGCCAGAGGCGGCCACACCAAGCCAGGCAGGGAGCAGAGCAGCAGGCTGGGTGGTGGTCTGTGTGGTGTTGGTTTGTGTTCCTTTTAGTTTGGTGTCCAGTTTTAATGTTATTGTCCCCATCGACGGTCACCCCCTAGACTCCGGGCCAGTTCACCAGTGAGGACATAACAGAAGTAATAGCTTAAGCTGAGTCTTAGCTTAAGCGCTAAGTGTTAGCTTGAACACTAAGTGCTAGCTTAAGCGCTAAGCATCAGCTTAAACACGCTAACAGTGCATTCACACCAGACACGACAGGTGTGTCAAAATTGCATCTGCCGCCTCTCTTTTCGTGTCAATTCAACTTCTTATAATCTTAATGCCCCTGGGAAATGCCTTCCGGGAACCTAGCAGCCCTCCTGGATTAAGAAAATTCATAGAAATTCATGACAAAAATCCTCACATCGAGCGTCCATCTTGAATGTTTATTTCCACCCTTTGATCTAGTCACTGAAAACTTAACCCTTCCCCTCTCTTTGGGGTCCGGTTGAGTCCAACCACATATTGATATGTGATTCCTTCCATGACAAAGGTGGACAGGATTTTATGTCTGTCATGGACATTAGTGAAACTCAAAAATCAAAGATAAAAAAAGTTCAGCGCACTGTCTTGGGGGGTCCAGATGACCCCACTTTTAATGTAAACAAACTAAGGAGAGCGGAAGGGTTACAGTGCCCAAAGCTGAGCCCCTGATTGGTTGACCTACACACCACACCCGACATCGAAATTGTTTCCGACGCACAAATTGCCTACCCCGCGTCTTTAAATTGACTTAAAATTGAAACTTGACTCATCTGTCGCCTAGTACTGGTGCATTCACACCAAATGCAGGAGGGTTAGCCTCAGCTCACCAAACATTAGCTTAAATGTGCTAAGCGTTAGCCTAAAAGCGCTAAGCATTAGTTTAAAAGCGCTAAGCGTTAGCTTAAATACTAAGCGTTAGCTTGAAAGTGCTAAACGTTTCTTGTAGCATTAGCTTCAAAATTAAAACGCTTTTTCGTGTTTGCTGCACAGACACCAACAGAAAACTTGTTTTTAATTTTTTTTCTTAAAGATTTAAAGAGTTTAAAACTGCTGGAGAAAAAAAAAAAACATGGCTAAAAAAACCCACCAAATCAAACCATAAGGCAACCACATATCTATGCAGCTCAGACATCGAGCAGACACTGTTTGCTACTGCAACCTGCAACAAATTCAAACCTGCGCATGTATACATTTCCTAAAGGAGTGCATACATAATTTAAAATATACCAGTGTGTCAAAAGCTTTTATGCCAGCGGACCACAATGCCCTGGATTTTTTATCAAGTCCCTCATAAATCGAGTAAACACAACGGGGTAAAGCTCATAATCTGTGTGAAACTGTGTCAGACGGAGTAACAACAAAGTTTCTTCTCAGATCAGAAGGTCTAATGAACGTTTTCACATTTTTTTTTGTCTTCATCTTCTCAGTAGTTTTTGGTTTTTGGACACAGTAGCTTTGCCATCAACCAAAGTCTCAGATGTGTGCTAAATAGCAGAGCACTGTGCATGGAGGTTTCAGGACCTTCTGGCTCATATAAAATCTATAACTGGCAAGAGGAAGGAAAAGGCATCACTTTTTTGAAAAATAAACGCTAGGAATAATCAGCAGAAAGGAGTTTTGGAATCAGATCTCATGTTTTGGGGGGGAAACAAACAGTAAAGTCCCATTCCAATCATCTTTTGATCTATTTTAAAGTTGTCCCCAGTGGTCTTTTAATTATGATTATGCGACTTTTAGGCAAAATCAAAAAGCCTTTATATAGGACATAGTTTCTGAAGAGCAGCAGGAGTTCATTAGAAATCCGCCTCTGAGTTGTGGGCGGGACTGTTGGCACAGAAGTAAGCCTTCCTTTATTTCCCATGATCCTGTTGTTTACCCTCTTGAGCTTACAGCCACTCACAACCCTAATCTAACATTACCAGTGCAATATTGAGCAGCTCAGACGAGGAAAACAAAGACGCACATGGATCCATTTGTCTGCAAGTGGATGTACTGGAATGGAGCAGGGAGCCAATTGTAGTTTATACCTAACAATTACAAGCTTTTTATTAAATGTATCTTTAATCATCCTCTTCTGAATTACAACAATTTGGATAAAGACATCTTTAGAAATTCAATTTTACTCTTTAATTGTCCTCCATCAATAGAAAAATCCTGCAAGAACATGTTAAAAACACCATTTTCATTGGAGTGGGTCTTTAATAGTAATTGTAATGAAAATAAAAATAATTACAAGAAAGGGTTTTTAAAGCACCCATATGTTGCTGTTTAAATACAAAAAGCAGATTTTTCTTTGTCTTATATATTATCTCTAACTGGACCTCAGATTTATACTTTTAAAGGTTTTCTTTAGCAATAACGTTTCCAGCACAACCTACAGTGTAAATGGGCTAAATAAAAGCCCTCCTTTTCAGCTTTTTGAGTGAACGTTTCACTGTGATTTTTTTTTTTATCACACTGATTTTTTTTTCTTTGCATTCCTCCCCACTCTGCATGGAGTGCAGGAGCCTTCAGATGACAAATGGTCCCAGTTGTCCTTGTGGTTTTCCTTTTTCAAAGATGTAGAGAAAATATTTCTTTTCCCGATATTTCAAATAGTCACCTGTTTGATCTTAAGTTCCCTCTATTTAAGCTCCTTTTTAGTATGCTGGTTATAACTGACAGACTTTCATCTTTCACACGTTTATCCCTTTGTTGCTTATGCATGCAAACTATTCCATCATGTCATAAAAATGCTAAATGCAGCAAATGAATTTGAAGATGCAAGGCTTCAGAAACATTCCCCATGCACCTCAACTCTCTTGATGCTTAATGACACATCACCAGTTATTTCTTTCACAGCTCTAATCTCCAAATGAAGGGTGTGAGGGCACTCAGCTGGTGATGACGGTGACCTGTCACCATTAAGGTCGAGAGTTAAGATTCACATCCCGGCTTAGAAAAGCTTCAACGATCTAAAAGTTTAGATTTAAAGCCAAAATTTGGTTTGAATACTTAAGTCAAAATGTAAAAGTGGGCTTATGTAGAGCTGATGAATCAAACCCTTTTGGGGGTTGCTTTTCACCTTTGAGAAACAGCAGCTGCTAAAAATTAAAATTAGAAATTAAAATTAGAAGTTAGTCAACGAAATCTGTCAGTGATTATGGGACATCTTTGTTTGAAGACGATAAACATTGCCTTTAAACATACTGCAGAAATTAAAAATAAATTTAGGTTTTATATATTTTCAAGTGACAATTTAAAACTGCTGATTTAGACAGAGTTGGTAGATTTTGTCTATGGTTTTCATAAATAAATGTCCTTTTTTTGCAATGTTAAAAGCCCCTTAACATGGGCTTAAGCCCCCTTAAGCAATCAGCAACCATCAGACATGTTCAGGAAGGCGATAAATGAGCAAACGTTATTGTTACAAGTCCCAAAATGCAACAGCAAATTTGGCAGGTGGCCACGCGACGGCATTTGTAATCAGGAAGTTTTTTTCTCTAAGAGTTGACATCGCTCAGTGGCCGCCTGGGCACATTTTGAGGTCGTCCTGTGGATGTCCAGTGACGGGAGGGCAAGACGCCAGCTCTAACTGGATGATGTGTAAATGTCTCTGGATGGGGAACGTCCATATCAAGTGCCCTGGCCACTCATTAGCCGTCAATTTTGCATGCCCGATGCTCGTCTTCATTCTTGATCATTGATTTTCTAAAAAATTGGGCAGCAGCATGAAATCTTGAAGATTCTGCCGATGCCTCAACAGTGGCGTTGCATTTGTGACCGTAGCATTATCGGGGGTTCTTGAACGCCCATGCAGCTCATGGTGTTCACTCTGGATAAGAAGGGTTGGTCTTCTTTTCTGCTATTCACTAACGCGTGTCCGCCACCTACAGTTGGAAGAGGCTTGCTATGAAATGTAGAAGCAGTGTAGTAAATCTCATAAATCTTGCTCCAGGCTTTTCCCTTCACAGTTCTATTGTGGTGCACAACAGACTTGGTGTCATATAATTCCCGCCGGGAACAAGCCGCATGATCAATTTTCGAACAGTTGACTCTTCTGTGATTTGAAGGAGACGTCATCCATACTTCACTATCAAATCTGAGTCCCTTATTAGCCCAAGTTCGACCTGATTTAACTGGCAACCCAGCAGCAATTGAACACACATTTTGTATGTAGAGCCCAAAAACAGTTGTAGAAACTTGCATAAAAACTTGTGCAGCTAGGCGTAAACGCAAGTTTTTAATGCCGAAGCTGTAAACTCATGTTTACATAGACCAGGAATGGACAACTCCAAGCATCGAGAGCTGCAGTGTCTGCAGGATTTCCAGATATCCAGGCCTACTCATGACTGATTACCTGGTTCAGGTGTGTCTAAAATATTTCAGAGCAAGGTATGTTGGAAAACATGCAGGCCCTTGAGGCCTGGAGTTGCCCATCCCTGACATAGACTTCATATTAGAAGTGGCCGCATGAATTCGTTCTGCCAAAGGCGATATGAACATAGCTTAAAGCTAAATATTGTTTCTTTTTTCCACCTTATCCTATTTATCCTAATACAAAATTAGAGAAGGATGGAGGTCTAAAATAAAATAAAATGGTTCCGTTTTAATTTCAAAATCTATTTTTGCATGTTTATAATTCTCAGGAGACTTGCCGCTCTTCTTAAACTCTGGTTGTTTTTTGTCAGAAAGCAGCCTCGGGGTGGTGGTGCAGTTGATGGACAAGTTGATTAAGTACACAGGAGCTGCAGGGACACACAACAAAAAAATGTGTGTGACCAATGCTAACCTTTATGTAGTGTGTTGTTATTATAGCACCATTGTGCTTTGCAGACCCTGAAAACCACATTTGATCTCAAAACGCATGTCAACTGAAGTTAATAGTCTGGTTAGGGTTGGTTAGAGGGATCAGAGAAAACCAACAAGTACAAGAGATCTGCAAGAGAAGCAAACATCTCAGGAATCAGATAAAAGAAATCCTGATTTATTGTGTTACTTTTGAAGGCTTTCTTCCAAGGCTCCCAGAGTGAACAATGCAAGAATAGGAGCAACTACATTAAAAGCACAAGTCCAAATGTACACTCAATTTCCACCATACAACAAATGTGGAGTATTCCTGCAAAACCTGTCACTCTCAATGTTTTACCTCCTCCTGTCCTTAAGAACAGTTAAACAAGCTGATGGCCTGAGAAACTGAGGATTTCCTGTCTGTCAGCAGGTGAACCTTCAACCGCAGCTTGTCACTGGAAGAACTGCTTTGCTGTCAGAAAAGTGAATAAAAAGGATGAAGGACTTCTGACTTTCTTTTTCCACCAATTTCTCCAGAAAGTCAAGATCATAAATCTGAGAGTCATCCTGACATGTGGAGTCCCCCAGGGTTCAATTCTAGAACCGCTTTATTACTAATGCAAGTCAATCTTTACATTGATGTTTTATGTACACAAGAAGTTCAGATGTCCTCTTAAAAGAGCATTTTTTTCCTCCCTAAGTACAAAATGATAAATGAAAAGTGTTAAAGACCTTGATGGCTAACTTTTTAAAACACAATTCTTGTCCTTTTAACACCAGAACAGCCATTTTTCTAGCCTGGGGCCAAAATGTGGGGGCAAACTGCCAGCTGACTTAATCACTCCTGCTCACTGATCCATGGCCCTTAGTTTGTGCACATGAGTCAGAACACCATCATTAATGAGAAAAACAGGGTGAAATAAAGCAGAATTTGCTTTTAAAACAACCAAAGTCATGCTGGAATCACAGCGGAGCTCATGTAAGGGACAACAAATGAGGATTATCTGTTTAAATGTCGCATGAAAAAGGATCAAATTTGATACACAGATTTGATGCTACGTTTACATAAAAGATATGTTTATTTAAAATAACAAAAGAGACAAATACCTTTTATGAAGGAAAATTTTAATTTTCAGACATTTAGACTTTACATTTCACATTAAATTAAACTTCTCATGACAATAAAGTCTGTTCATCAATAAACTGACTTTAACTGCTTAGGCTAAATGGATCACTAAAACGGAGATCATTCTTCCATTTTCTCTTGCAAGCTACCACACAAACACAATTATAAGAGCAGTTTAAGTTCTGTCTTTAACCTGTGAACTTTTGAAACTGCAGAAAGAAGCCCAAATACCTGGAAAAAATGCACGGAAAGAACGCCAAACACTCATGCTGGGATGAACCAGGACCTTGTTGCTGTGGGGTGAAGGTGTTAACTTCCACACCACAGCGCTTGCCTTTTGTTAGAAAATAGAAATATATATATAAAAGGCACTAAGCAACAAAGTATGAGAAAAAAAACATGTTATTACAAAAGTAAAAGTTTTGTTTGACAAACAAAAAGACAGCCTTCAGCAAACTGGAAAGATACAGTGATTGAAAAGAACCGTAAGAAAAAAACTTTCTCAAGAAATACCTCACAAAAAGTGTCACTTTATTTTATTTTAGCAATATTCAATGTTCAGGTGATGGGAAGTGGGGATGGGGTTGCTGCGCCTAAACAGTGATGCCCAAAACTCAGAGTTGAGTTTCTAAAGAAACTCTTCAAAAATTCTACTGACCACTGGGAATGCTTTGGAAATACATCAAAGGGAGTGCTTATAGTTAAAGTTCTATACAAATAATTTGAAGGGTTTGAATAAATTCTGCAAGTTATCTGCTTTGCTATCATCATTTATACATGCATTTTTATAGTAACTGCAGTCTTGCAATATTTCTTTTATACAAAAAAAAATCCCAAATGTTCATCACTTAAATGTTTTGTTGGTTATCTCTAATATCAAGGTAATAATACATCCACAAACCACAAAAATCCCTCCTTTACAATCCTGTAGAAACACGTAGACTTAATAAAAGCTACAGCCGGCTCTGCCTCTGTTTAACAGCGGTTTGACAGCTGGGGAGCAGCTTGCCTGCAATGTCACAGTGAGAGGAAGCTTTTAACACAGAGAGGTGTGTAAAATTCATAAGGAGTGCTCCACTTACGGTGTGATCAGACGTCGTGTGCAACACTGATCTGCTCCTTTGCTGATGCGGTCTAATATAATATTGATGGCGGTTGTGTGAGATAGCATCTAGCCAGTTGTTCATTCTGCTTCATTTCTCTCAGGCTCCCAGGTGGAAGGAGGGAAGGTTGGAGCTTGTTTGGTGTCGTGTTGCACAGCAGGGCACTGCATCATTGTATTGGAGAATACATTGAGGGTCTTTTTTCCCATTTTTGTGCCGCCACAAACATCTTTTCTCTGTTTAGATGCAAAATTGTGATATTACCCATTTTGGCACCAAAACAAAAGTCATTTTCATTCTTGCTTTGCAATTTAAAAGTGATTATCTAAGCACGCAGCCTCACTTAAAGTTTGTTTTCTCTACTCTAAACTCTGTTCAGAAGTTATTGCTTTTTTGTAATTGGTCCCAGTCATGTTCACACTCACCATTAACAAGTGAATTGGGGCTTATAATCAGAAGTCACAAATAGTTCAGCTTTATCAAGCAGCCTGGCTAATCTTCCATGCGGTAACATGAGAGATGGAGGTGAAAGTTAGGCAAACATTTGCTTTTTAATGCTCTTTTAGTGGAGAAAACCACATGAAAAAGAAATATGTTATTATGTTTGGCTAGATCTTTATTATACAAGTACGGATTCTGCATGAACACAGATTGGTGCTTTATCTGAAGCCATGAAAAATGCTGTTTTTACAGCACAATCAAGTCAAACTCAGCAAAAATGATCAGAAAATGGGGGATTTTGAAGCAATCTGTTCACTAATCCACATTTCTAAGCCAAATCAAAACACAATCAGAACGATCTGGTGGAGAAATCCCTTCAAAGAAACACATTTAGCTTCATTAAGTACTTTTTAGCAGAAGTGCAGTTTAAAAGCTCCTGAAAATCAATAGATTTGAAGATCAAAAATATAAGAATTTGATTATATTACAATGTTTATTTTTGTGGGTTTTGGCTGTTTTTTCTGGGTAAGAGCAAACAGCAAGCAAGCAAAGTTGCTTCAGTAAAATTATTTTATCATAATTTGAGAAGATGGTCACTTTGATGGCAGATTTTTGAGTAGTTATAGATTAAATGTGCATGACTGTTGACAAAGACTTCAAGTGGAGATCTAAAATAGTATTAACTAAAAGATTTGTTGCAAATATTGAAATCAAAAGATCAGCAGAAAAACACTGATTTTAATATTTATTTATAGAAAATGGTTATATACATTAAAAACTTTGATTTAAATTGAACATTGAAAAAGAACTGAACCTTTTTAATGATCAAAATGTTTAACAATGACAATTTATTTTGTTCTAATACTTTACCAGGAGTCTTCAGCACTAAAAGAGTCTTTCAGGACTGGTTGTACTTTTTTCAATAATTTAGTAAGTATTTGGATCTAATTACTTTACTCTTTTGGAATTTTAGTTTTCTTGTAAATTATGTATTTTTTCTTCAGAAAAGGGAATAGTAACCAATTCTTCTGGAAAAACGGTTGGAAAACAGGTTGATTCATTAATCTCTGTCCTCTCTGCGGACTTTGTTTACACCTTCAACAATATTCCAATCTTACTCTGAATAAGCCAGCACTTTAAATAAATCATTAGCACATAGGCACATTTTTCTCATTAACTCAGCTGGAATAAGGTCACATTCAGAATAGGACATGTTATTTATGCCAATTTTGCATAGAGTCTCCTAGAATGTAAAACATGTTTTTTCCAATATCAGAGTTCATTAGAGGAGGAGTGGGAGTCGTATTTCTGACTTTTTTACGATAAAACCAGAGATAAGTTTTCAATGTTTGTTGCTTTTGTTTTTTGGCTAAACGTCATTTAATATCCGAGGATTTTTTATATGTATTATAAAGGAGATCCTAACAAGCTCCACTTGCTGCTCTGAGAGTTATCTGTAAAACAATTTGAAATCTAATAGAAAATATCAGAAACAAGACATTGGAATGAAAAAAACTCTTGTTAAAGGGAAATAATGTGGTGATGATGTCATCTGACACTCGAGGTGTAATATTCGTTACAAAACAATTGTTTGATTTATTGTTATTATTGCCTTAATTTTGAAAAATTCTCCATCTAAAACAGAAGTCTGCAACTAGATGCTTTGGAGCCATATTAGTTTTTTTTTTTTGTCCCTCCATTTGCTTTTAACGAAAAATACAAACATTCTGAGTAAAGGATGGATTTGTAATTTTGGTTTTTGTCATTATCAATTTTCAACATATCCGATTATTGAGATAAACCACTTTATTCTCAGTGGTTTATTTTTTTAGATAAGTAAAGATGATCTTGTTTGACTCAAAGAAAATCTGCTGCAGCAGGAGAATCTTATTTGACGCAGGGTGCATTTTATTTTGAAAGGAACTTGTATGTGCTGCTGTCAAAAGTAATCAATGTTATATGAAGAAAAAAAATATATCAGTTGTAATTAAATACTTGTAAATATATCTAAAATATACATGTTATGAATAAATGACTTCATGGCCACAAAACGATAAATAAATCTTTTTTTGCTTTTTTTTGTTTGTTTTTTTGTGGTGAAATGGGACTTTGCAGCTCTCTGTGGGTTTTGTTCAGCTTTGTCGACTTGACCAAATGGCTCTTTTAAGTAACTGAAACACCAGGAATGTGATGCACGTTCAAAACGCGTGCTCTTGAACCCCCATGAGTGCCTGGTATTCACACTGGACAAGCAGGGAGGGCCTTCTTCTTTTTCTACCATTTACCAGCATATGTTTGGTACAAAATGTCATAGTGGTACAAATCTTGCTTCAAACTTTTTCTTTCTAGTCTGATATACTGTAGGACTGACTTGGTGTGATATATTTGTCACTACCAATCAAAGTTGGTCATGGTTTGAGCTGGTTCAACCTTTAATGGGTATTCAATGTTTTGTACGGAGAGCCCAAAAACATTTGTAGAAACTTGAGTAGCTATGCTGGAACGCGAGTATTTTCAATGTGGAAGCTCTAAACATGCGTCTACATAGACTCTTTTTAAGTCGTTAGTGGGTTTTGGGTTTTCTGTACAAACCGAGCTTAGTACGTTTTGTACATTGAGCCCATAAATGGTCATAGATACTTACAGAGCGATGCTTGAATGAGAGTGTTTTCAACACGGAAGCTCAAAATGCATTTTAGAGGTTATAGGGTGTCCAAAGTCAGTCCTTGAGGGCCGGTGTCCTACATGTTTTCCAAACAACCTGCCATTGAAGGTGCTTATTGACTAAAAGCACCTGATCAAGGTAATCAGCAGCAGATAAGGGAGGTTTCTGGAAAACCAGTAGGAGGCCGACCCTCAAGAATTGACTTTGGACACCCCTGATATAGACGGTTTTATAAAGCAAGCCAAGTTAGCCTATCCCCCCTGCTGAGGCCAACGTCGGTTTAGATTAATCTTATATTAATATGCAAAAAAAAATCATTTTCTATTATTGTTATTATTATTACCGTCCGCTATATTTGCCATATTTCATGCCGCTTATTACTAACATGTTTATGACAATTCAATTATGATACCAATTTGTTGCTAGTAGGCTGCTAGAAGTTAGAAGCTGGGGAGGGTATGATGCACTGGGTTCTGTACTCTATTTCTATCTACTCCACTATTCTTTATCATTTATTTTTTATTTAGTTCTCCATGCCTCTGATTGGTGCAGTGCTATTCATGTGTTGCCTCTCTTTCCCACTCCCCCCCAGTGGAGCAGGAGAGATTCCAGGTGGACCGTGCCTCTGGCTCGACTTGCGCCCCAGCTGTCTGCCAGTTCCATATGGATGAAGGATTGTCTGTGCTCCTGTCCTTGGCAGTGGACCTCGTCTCAGGCTTAACTCGCACCCCCACCTGTCCCCCAGTTTCTTCTGGATGAAGGATCGTCTGTGCTCCTGTTCTTGGCCGTGGACCTCGCCTCTGGCTCGATTTGCGCCCTCAGCTGTCTTAGCTCCATCTGGATGAAGCCCATCTGCTACACTATTCAAACATCCACTTTGTAGATAAGCTAGTTCTTTTTAACAGTCTTGGTACATCACCTGATCCCCCGTGCATGTGGACACTCCGTGATGTTTACTATTCTGTTTTTTTTAGGAGTTTTTCCTTTCCTAAAAGGAGGTTCTAAGGGTAAGGATGCCCAGCCTTGTTTAGTTTAGTTTAGCAATCAGCTATTGTTTATATTTTTTGACTGATTTTATGGTTGTGGACGATTACCTGTGTGACGCCTGTTGAGACAATCGTGTTTAAATAAAATTGAATTGAATTTACATAGACTCATCACAGTGAGTAGTTTTCGGGCTCAACGTACAAAGCAAGCATTGAATGGACGCATGTTTTGTACGTAGAGCCCAAAAGTGGTGGTAGACACTTGTGTAGCTATGCGTGTCTGTCCACGAGAGTTTGGAAAGCAGAAGCCCAAATTGTGCATTTACATAGACTTTCCATTGGAAGTTGATGGTTGAAGGTATGTTGCCGTAAGTTGCTGATCTCTGCTCTAGAATCTTTTAAGGTCATGTGTCAAGAGTCGGGTATTACAGCTGGACTTTCATTTTTATTACAGCCTAAACTGGACCAGCAGAAAACAAGACAGTGAAGTCGCACAAACAAATGAAAATGAAGTTTCAAACGAGTCCTCATATCTGCATATAGCCAAAATAAACACTTGATCTGCTTGATGTCTTCCAAACTTCTCTCGTTATTCCCATCTGACTGAACCTCATCACAGCAGCAATCACCCCAAAACCTGAAAAACAAACCTGCTTTTCGATGCTAAGTGGATTAGTTTCCAATCTGTTACCACCTTTCCTCTCCATCACCTTCTCATGTTCGCCCTCGCAGGAATCCTCTGCCATGTTCTCCTCCCCCCATCGCTCTCGCCCTGCTACGCTTCCTGACCGATTACCTTTTTGCTTTTTCCTTCCTTGCCATTTCCCTCACTCAGCCCCATCTCTCTGTAACTAATGGTCCTTAAACACAGCTCCAGCTGTCGCAGCATTGGGACTAAATCACAACAATCATGAGTTATTATCAACGGTGTGCTGACTGATTGTGCTAATGTCGCCGGTGATTGTATTAATATCTGGCATGATTGGAGCCCATCTATCATCATTTTACTGCCAATGAAGAGGTATTAACTGGTATTATCCCGATAGTAAAAAAAAAAAGGAGGCTGTTATGCTGGAGATTAAAAGTGTGCAGAGATAACAGAGACAGGACTCATCGTCTGCTCCTTCTGACAAGAATTTTACCTTTCATTTTCTCTGACTATCAAATGCAATTTTTTTTCTTTTTTGCACATTTACCCAAATTAGTTTTCCTGTGTCCTTGCCATTGGCCTGTTTGTCCTCTCCCCCATCTCCTCATTCTTCATCCTATTTGTACAAATCCTCCTACTTCCTCATTTTGCCAGCTCATTCTCTAATGATCCACCTGTTATATATGTTTTTTTTTGCAATCCCTTTTCCTCATTTGCTCTTGTTTGACAGCCCACCTGCTTCACCGCCTCATCTGACCCGGCTTTGAAAAGTGTCCACGTATGAGCGGGGAGTTGTAGAAATGAGTTTTAAGAGTTTTAATGAGCCTCGGCTTACGGCAGGAAGAGTGAGTTTACCTGTTTCAGAGGGAGACAGAAGAGGCGCTTGCTTGCATATTGCAGTTTTTTGGCGTCCTGTGAGAATTTTCCGCTACACAAGCAGAGACGTTTTTAACTCAATCAATACGAGTGGGTGAATGTATACAGAAAGTGGATTTGGTGTGTGTTATACTGATGAATAGCTCGCCTCCTAATGTTCTCAACCACTCTGTGGGACTAACTAGACCATTTAATCACTCTTCTTCATCCTCCTCTTCGTTTCTGCTTCAGAGTTCTGCAGAGGTTAGAAAACACTTTTTGAGTGTGCATGTGTGCACGCCGGTCAGTGTCCGGGCAGCCGGCTCGTGCACGGCGCTCATTATGGAGCAGACAGAGGTGGAGTAAACCTCACACACACACGCTTGTTAAACTTGGGTGGACTGGCGCTCACTAACTTCTGCTGTCACCACTAATTGCCTGACTGTGGCCATTACCTTTGCTTTCATGTTTAACAGTGGCACTTAAAATAACCTTTTTCCTAATGAGGTTTGGGAAGGGCTGAATTATTCCTTTGCAAAGGAAGATATCCGCGGTGTGACACACGACAAAAGCGCACACACACACACCGTCAGGACCAGACCTGCAATCTACCTGTAATTGGAGGTGGGTGACGGAACGTGAGATGCTCACTTTGTGGTGTGTGCTTATGTGTGAAAAGGTTGTGTGGGCAGCCGCATGTGTGCCTGTAGCAATAATGAGCGCTGGGCCACGGGATGCCCAAAGGCAAGGTTTCATAATAGGGTCAGACTCAAGGACGGTTGGCGCTGATCCACCCGCCTACCTGCAGCATGCTCGCATAAAACATATTGGAACAGGAGGCCACAAGCTGGTCCGGCACCATCTCACAATGTGATGAAACAACATGCTTTCCGAGCCGCACACCCACTCACCGAGTCTCCTTTCCTTCTGTCCGTCTCCTCAGTCAAACACCCTCTATTCGTCCCCCAACGAGAGATTCACGCTCCACTAGCAGAGACTCTCAGAGTGTAGCTTATTAATGAGAGCATGTCCTAACAACATTACAGAGCTGCTGAAGGAGAGGAGGGAGAGATGAGAAGCAGGCACTGGAGGGATTAAAGAAAAGGATAAAAATCGGATGTGGAGAAAACCGCAAGACGGGAAAAGGGAGTTTTTTGGAGATTTTCACTGATCAATATTTACTGCATCATTGCTCCAGTGGCTGCACTTTTACTTCATTTCAGGTGTGAACACAGTTTAAGCCAAAAGACATGAAATCTGAACAAATTTCTTTATTCCAAATGAGATTATTTAAATAAAATAAAAGCCTTTTAGTGCGTTGCAACAAAATGGGAAAAGTGGATATTCATAAATTACTGAAATCTTCTTTTGGTGGTAAAATATATTATAGGCAAGTTTTTAAAATGCATACATATTAATATTTTCTTTTAAAATGATTTAAGTTAAACTCTAAAGTAACTCAGTTTCCAGATTAAGGAGTTCTTTACATCATCTGCACATACTTTAAAGTATCACTCCAATTAAGTTTTGATCTTTTTAAAGTGTTTCCAGTAGTTTTTAAAGTATGATTTTGTTGTTTTTAGAAATTATTGCCTTATGTACCTCTTATTGTTGCTGAGAGATCTCTGTTTACATGCTCGCCTGCTAGTTTGCAGCCATTAGGTGTGCAACAAAAAATGGTGAGCAATTTTGGAGCTACTCAGATGTACAGTTTTGACCCAGATTCCAGCTCAGACGAGGAAAACGAAGACACACATGGATCTACTCATCTCTAAGTGGAGGCGTTGGAATGGGGCGGAGCTTGTGATACGCCCAGCGTATTTTCTATGTCACAAAAAACGTATGTTTCAAATGACCTTTTTTATCTGCTCCTGATTCACAATGATTAGAATAAAGATATAATTAAGCATATCTGTCAATTATCTAAACCTGTTTTACCACTTGCGGCAGGGGTCTAAAACTGGCGGCCCGCGGGCCATTTGCGGCCCCAAGTGGATATTTTGCAGCCCCTGTCTTAATATGAAAGTTTGAAGTCTACTACACAATATCTTCTGCATGTCCGTGATGATAGCTTTGTGTTTGCTCTGTGATGTTTCAGCTTTATGCTTAAAACTTTGCATTTGTTATTGATCTGGTTGTCAGAAAAGTCCTTAGCAACAATTGCTAGCATGGTTAGCTCCTGTCGTTTCACAGGAGACGCAGACGATATTGCTTAGTGGCATAGACATGAACAAATGTTCAATAAACTTGTTCAGTTGACATAGACAATGGACCAAAGACATATTTTTGACA